>NC_025998.2:113315929-113617648 GCF_000442705.2 Elaeis guineensis | reverse complement strand
GATCATCTATAGGGTAATCTAGTTACCCTAGAGGTATTTTTTTATTCTTCATATTTTCAGATTTAATTTTAGATTTAATATCAGATAATAGAAATTAGATCTAATAGATCTTAGATCTGAAATATCGTAGGATAATTTTTTTTTAAAATATTCCGCCCCAGATCTCATTAAATCTGGAAGATCCTACAAGGAAACAGTCGATTTTTCCTTCAGAGTGGATAACGGAGAGTCCGAAGCTTTTTGTAAGTTTTTCTAATTATTTTTTTCATTCGTAGTTTGATTTTTAGTATGAAATTAAAATAGCTATAACTTTAATTTTTAGGACCATATGATAGGCATTAGATCCTAGCCTATCCCTGAGGGCTCGACCACACCCACAGATGACGAGATCTATGATTAGATGCTTGGTACGAGATCCTATTATGTTAGGAGTCTAGGGCATGGGATCAGTGCTCCCTCATCCTCACACTCGTCCAGGGCTAATATCCATGCTGCCTGCGATGCTCGGCTGGCAGAGGTGCAGAAGCAGACTGAGCAGCGAGCTGATGAGTTGACTGCACACGTCGACGAGTACCAGCAGCTCCAGATCCAGATGATGGAGTAGATAGCGCAAATGGAGCAGATGATGCAGCTGATGAGGCAGCAGCCGGTCGGTCCGAGCTCTTTCGAGCATTTTCCTTTTCCAGCTCGTTCTCCTTCTGCAGATGCTGACACTTAACGGCCTCTTTATGTAGCTTTTTATTTTTATTTTAGACCTCTTGTAATTTTAATTTAATATAATAAAATGATAAAATTTATTTATAAATTTATTATATAAATTTATTATTTTTATTTATTATTTTTATTTATAAAAAAATATTATCAATATAAATTAAATATATATATTCATAAATTATTTTTTAAAAAAAGTATGTGTAAATTTTTAGCAATGGAATTATTTCTGACGAAATATTACTCACAAAAAAATATATTAGCGATGAAAAATTGGTTGTAAATAAATTTTTTAATAAATTTAAAAATATTAAAGTTTTATATTAAATTAATAGTGATGAAAATATTTTCATCATAAATAATTGATAATTTATTAACAAAAAAAATTTATGTCAAAAATTATTATATTTACGATGAAAAATTTATGTCACTAATATTTTTTTTAAATTTAATTTTTATAAAAAATTTAATTAAATTAATAGCGATGAATGTAATTCATTGCTATTAATTATTTTTTTATTAGCGACGTAATATTTTATCATAAATTATTATTTTTTATGATTAAAATTTATCATCGTAAATAGTTTTCAAAAAAAAAAAATTTTAACGATGAAAATTTTTGATCGGTAATATTGATTATTGACAATAAAAATTTTTTCATCGTAAAAAATTATCAACAATGTCATTATTTACAACGAAATATTAGCAACGATAATTTCATCGCTAATAATTATTATCGATAAAAATTTATTATTTACGATGAATTTTTTGTATCGCTAATATCCTGTTCTGTTGTAGTACTAGTTATGCATTATTTTTGTTTTCATATTTTTGTTTCTTTATAAATTAGTGAAATATCCGCTGAAGATTGATGTTGAACATAATATTTGTATAAGACTTCTATTATTCCTCATTTTTATTTTGAGTTTTTTTTACAAAATCAACTACAACTCTTTGCTTCCAAAGGCTCTTAATATATATTTTATATGTAATTCCAAAAAACAAAATAATTTTATCCTACATGTTGTTTAGTCTAGTTCACTTTCTTTTTAGGTTTTCAAAAACAGAAAACAAAATCAATATCCCTAGAATATTGTGAGTGGGTCCGTAAAATGTCCCAGTCGGCACATGGTGATCTAGTGTCTTGATTGGCAAACCTTCCGTCAAAAACTTAAGGGAAATGAACATCCAGACTACTATTTAATTGCCATGATGAAAGAGATACAACCACACAGCCTAACCTCCTAGCTTACTTGATTAAAATAATGGTGATATATATATAGTGCATCAAGAATCACAATAGCTTCAACTAATCGATCCAAATTAACCTCTCGTACCATAACTTATTAGATAAGATATGTTGCAAAATATTATCACTTTAATAGTAAATAAGCAGAATACCTCAAAGAAGAAATGAAGTATTAAAATATAGAAAATAAAATTCAATAAATGAAAGATTTGAATTGTTGATATATGAAAACTTAAATTAAGCTTTGAGAAAAAGAGGTATTTAAATTGTTGACATACATAAAAGTTGTTGCTAAATTAAAACAAAAGAAAACAAAGTTTAGATAATATTAGTAAAAGTGTTATTTTTTGATTCTATTAATTAAGTTAATTATTCGATCAGGTTAGATTGGGATTATGTATAACCATAGTCAAAAACATATAGCTTTATTCTAAGCTTGCAATTAACTTTGATAGTCCTCCTTTGCCATGTGAAATATTTCCTTTATATTTGTGAGAAGTTTATACATGATCAAGGTGATATTTACTATTTATATTATGTGTTACTTCACGAGGATGAATATATGTATCGTTCAATCCAAACTATTCAACTAATTAAATTTGTCAAAATTTAATTATGTTTATTTGTGAAAATCTTGAATATATTTGGTTGAAGCCCAGCATGCATGTATCTAGGTCCTTGCTTATCAAATCTTCTCAGCTAAGATAGTCTCCTCAAAGCAAAATAAACATATACCTAACTAGAGCCATTAAAGGCCTATAATTCCATGCACTTCAAACAATATTGTTTGTGACTTTTAAAGCAAAAAATATATTTTAAAAATGTGTTTGTTGACATTATTTGAAAAAGTACTTCTACAAGTAAAGTAATCAAAAAGATATTGATTTTAAGAGAAGCTTGAAAATCTAGCTCATTCTGTTTTCTTGTACAACAGAAGCAACATCATACATGCCCTAACAATGATTTCATGTCACACATGTTCGATTTGAATTTCAGACTATAATACATTACTTCATTTAGAAGATACAGACCATAGCATGGGAGATGGAAGGCAATAGAATGCTTGCATCCAGCCTCCAAATTTGGCCACAAACAAATAAAATAGCTCAAAATACAAGGAAAATCTCATCTTTTCATCCATATACCTTTTTGACCTTTCTCTACTCTACTCCAAACCTCTTCTTAAGCTTGACGACGACCTCATAGACCTTGTATGGATGAGGAAGGGACTTGGTCACACTCTCCCTCTCCATGCACCTCTTGGCCCACGCCACCAACTTGGGGCACTCATTCTCAGTACTGAAGTTGCCCAAGGTCTCGTAGGAATAGAACCAGGCTGTGAAAGGTACAAATGCTATATCCATAAAACCAAAGGTTTCTCCTCCAAAGTAC
Source organism: Elaeis guineensis (assembly GCF_000442705.2). Classification (NCBI taxonomy): domain Eukaryota; kingdom Viridiplantae; phylum Streptophyta; class Magnoliopsida; order Arecales; family Arecaceae; genus Elaeis; species Elaeis guineensis. The sequence goes on along the minus strand of NC_025998.2, from coordinate 113,614,296 downwards.
TTCTTGTCTCCAAGTTCACCCTCCAAAAGCTTCAAGATCTCAATCATATCCTTCTTGGCCTCATCATGGGCCTCCCCCTTGAGCCTCCATAGCTTTGTCCCACATTCATAGATCTAACAATAGAAGAAAACCAGCAAATCAAGCTTTTATAGAAAGAGAGAGATTGGTATCTTAAGGAGGACAAACTTGAATTATATACTTTGTGCCCTACTTTGTAATGAAATAATAAGAAATCATGTTGTAAGCAAGTCAAAATTAAGCAATGCCAAGCTGGCTTAGTTGGTAAAGTTATTAAACTTTAACATGGTTTAGACTTTCATCATCAACTATTGAGACAGTTAAGAAGTAATGAAACAAGAAAGAAAAAAGTAGGAAAAAAAGAAGAGGAGAGAAATAGAAGAACAAGAGCATATAAAATTATGATTCAATTTTGATCTATGTCCATGAATCAAGATAGTACAAAAGCTTCACTCTAAAAAGATAAGATTATAGAGTACAAAATTATCTTACAAACTTTAGTCTTCAATACACTAGATCTCTAGAACTCTCAATCACCACTCAATTACTTCGACTTCCTTTAGGGTTACAAGATATATATATATATATATATATATATATATATATATATATATAATAGAGTAAATTGATTTAGACTCAAACTAGTATTCTCATTTTTGTCTCATGAGGCTAAATTGAAGAGTTGGATACTACTCTACCTAGGGCTTTAAGATTAAGCTCTACTTATTTATTGACATCGTGGTATATATCTACACTATCAATAAATTCTTTTTTCTACTTTAACATAGCAGAGTTATCAAAAGTAATATTTTTGCTAATAATAATAATTTTAAATGATCTAGAATCATCTGTATACCACATTCTATATCCCTTCACCCTATCTATGTAACCTAGGAATATGCATCTTTTAGCCCTCCATTTATGTTTACCATTATTTACATGAATATATGCAGGGCAACCAAATATTATCAAACTAGAATAATTAACTGAGTGATCGGACCATACCTTATACGAAATCTTGCACTCAATTATAGTTGATAGAGATTGATTTATCAGGTATCGTACTATATTAATAGCTTCAGTTTAAAATTTTTTGTCAAAATTAGCATTAAGAGCATACACCAAGCTCTTTCTATGAGTATCCTATTCATCCATTCTACAACTCAATTCTTCAATGATATTCTTGATATAGTGCGATGTCTCATTGCACTTTCATTCTTGCAAAACTTATCACAGATACTTCAATAATACTCCAAGTCATTATCGATTTTTAGCATTTTAATCTTCTTTTGAGCCTATCTCTCAACCAAGAATTTCTACTATTTGAATATTTGACAAACATTTTATCCTTGTGTTTTAAAAAAAACACCAAGATCTTTCTAAAATAATCATCAAGAAATGTCAGAAAACAAAGATGTCCACTCCTTGATGCAACTGGAGAAAGACCTCAGAGGTCTGAATGGATGTAATTTAATATACCATTGGTACTTTGAATATCTGAACTTTATCCTGCATTGCTTACCAAATACACAATCATTCGAAGAAAAGTCCAGTTTTTCTATCTTCACACCATCAAGTAGATATCTTTTAGATAAAATCATCATCCCTCTCTTGCTAATATGCCCTAAATGTATATGCCATAACTGAGTAGGATCTATATCTGATAATCTTGATGATGAAGAAACTATTGTAGCATCCATTATTATTTTATCTAGTAAATAAGTTAGTCATTTAACCAACTTTTCTTTTATCACTAAAAAGGATTCTCTTAGAAACTTTTAGCAAACTATTCTCACCAGAATTTAGAGTACCTAAGGAAATTGAATTTTTTTTCAATTTTGAAATATATCAAACTTCTAAGATTTTCACAGTATTATCATACATCTCAACCCGAATTGTTTTAATACCAACAACTACAATAGGATTATTATCTCCCAACAAAATCTTCCTTTCCCTAGTGTCATGAATGATCATCGTCACGGGATGGATGGCCATGGAATAATGCACGATCCATGCTCGTGCGCTGGTTATTTGATGGCCATCCACGGTGCATCGCAGACTACGACGCCAAAGGGATCCGTGCTCCCTTCGAGACAAAAACAAAGGGCGAGGTAGCTTGCACATTAAGAAAGCTTCATTCTTTATCAAAAACAGAGGAAAAAAAAAAAAAAAAGGCTTCTTTGTGTGGGCATAAAACCATGGCACGAATGCCACAAAAGTAGGGGATCAGGGGTCCCACCACTAACTTCAGCATCTCAACAAGCAAAGATAAAACAAGAAAAATGAGTCCAAAAAAAAATAAAATAAAATCAAGTAAATTAAACGTGTCACAGTTAATTACCTTTTTGTCGACGAAGTCAGCCCAGAAGCGGGCCTTGGCGCGTTCGTAGGAATCCGAAGGAAGGAGGGGGTTGTTGGTCCAGACCTCGTCGATGTACTGGACGATGATGAGGGACTCGCAGACAGGCTTGCCGTCGTGGATAAGCACCGGGATCTTCTTGTGGATGGGATTCATCTTCAGCAGCAACGGGCTCTTGTCGAGAAGACTCTCCTCTCTATACTCGTACTCCACCCCCTTCTCCGCCAGCGCGATCCGGCACCGCTGCCCGAACACGCTGACCCATAAGTCCAGAAGCAGCACCTCTCCCTTCTCGGTCGCCATTTGATCCAATGCCCGATCGCCTCTACATTTGTTTGTTCTACTGCTGTTTTTTTTGGAAGAGGTAAGGAAGCGAAGCTGCTGGTTTTAGATGACATATAGAGGAGGATGAGAGAGATGAGCTAGTAGCCTCTCATTTCATAGCATTGCCCATTTGTGATTGATATCACTTCTCAGTCACGGTCAGCATTGGCATTTTTTGGCCTTTTCTTCTGCATTCATTTTCTTATCATCGGAACTGTCTTACTGAACTGGAGGCAACCTGCTCCCTTTTTTCTCAAATAAAACAACCAATTAAAAAAAAGGAGAAAAAAAATGAGCAGCACTCACTTTGACAACGGCTACTCACGTTACCAGCAACCCGTTGATGATAACCGTTGATAAAACATTCCTCCCATCTCCTGGAGAAGATGTTTCGAAGCTTACCATCTTAATTATGCATCAAACAGCTTACTATCAATCAACGTTGCATCTTCAAGCCCTCCCCATGTTGGCCAACAGGAATGGAGTAGCATGATAAGGCCGGTTACTTTTCTCTGGAGCATGTATCCAAAAATATTAGACGTTATTTGAATTTTATTTCTATATTATTTGGATAAATTATATTTTTAATTCACCAAATTTAGATCCCAGTTTTAAAAAATCTCTAAACTTCAAAAACCTCTAATTAGGTCCTTAGAGTTTAAATATTTATAGTTTTAATGTTGTCCTTCCCGCCACCGTATCTACGGCTAATTTTCGGTGCCAAGAGGTTGCACGAATTGTGCATGCGGCATTCTTTTCCTTGTTGGTACTAGTATCAGCATATAGATGATGATGTGGCATAATAGATAAAACTTTTATTTTGATGATACAACATATGGATAGCGATATGGTACAGAGTACGTGCCATAATAAAATTTTTCATAATGAATTTTTTGTCCAAAAGTATACAATTTTTAGATCTCACATCATTATTCATATGATACGTCATCGTTCATATACCATAAATTATATTTTGATGCTATAAATTTCATAAATATTTTTAAATAATCTTTATAGTTTAAAAATCTCTTGTGATGTCTCTTAATTTTCAAGTTTCATTTAATATAGCCTTTCCAACTAATGCTGGCTAATTTCTAACACCGAGAATACCTTACAACCTTTGATTACCCATATGCCTCCCCCCTAACTCCTACTCTTCCTTCGCCTCTTCTCTGTCTTCAGCACCCAACCCCATCCTCCTCCTCCTCCTCCTTCAAGATGATCCAACCCTCACCCCAAATCCCCACTCCTACTCATCCTCCTTCACTCTCAACGATGATTGGGCCCTCTGATCCTCGAGTCCTCCCCCTAGCCCTTGGGATGACCAAGCATCGTGCCTCCTCGCACAGCCTTTCTCCTTCCACTTATTCTTCACTGTAGTATTTTGCTTGCTTCACACAAACCTCCTCCATTGGGTCCTCACCCTTCCTCCATCGTTGAGCGTGCCGCTAAAGCCTGCAATTGCCTCTTCGTAGTTGAGATATTTGCAAGCATGTGACCTTCCTCCTTATTATGCAATCTTCCTCTTCTCTTTCTTTCTCTCGATATTATCCTATCTATAAGGAAAAGAATGCCATATATGCATCACGTGCAACTTTCTAGTCATTGACTCAAGAATTGATTTGGATAAATATAAAATATTTGGGTATTTATTTTGGTACTAATGAGTTATTGAACTTTATATTAAAAATATTTTAAAAAATTAAAATCACTCTTAGGAAGTATTTTATGAATACAAAATTAAGAAGTCAAAAAATAGACTAAAAAAGCCTCACCATGAAGAATCAAGTGAAAGAGGTTAAGATCTAACTCCAAGCATCAAAGAGTCAACTTTAGCACACAAATATCAAGTGGCACAGTCTGCGAGTTGAACCCTACTTTTGTTGAGTCAACTCTCTCAGGTGAACAGAGAATTAGATTTTTCAATCTGCTCTCGAGTCGACTCCTACTTGATCTCGAGTCGATTCTTTCTAAAAAGATAGAGAGCTATATTTTTTGAATCAGACTTCGAGTTAACCCCTACTTTTGAATTGACTCATACTCACCTCGAGTCAACCTCTACTTGAGTCGAGTCGACTTGACTGTGACTGATAGCTCCAATGACTAGTTCTATAAAAATTTCAGAAGTGTATATAATGAGTCTAACGGCTAAAAATAACCTTTTGGATGTTTTAAGAGATTTTAAAGGCTATTAAATAAATAGAAGAGCTAAAAAAAATAAAAAAAATCCAAGAGCATTAAGTGAGCATTCAAGAAAGAGTTACACGCTTCCAATTACCCAAATCTTAAAGTATTTAAATGATTTTCAAAAAAAAAGTGCATAGATTGTCAAGCTTCCTGAATATAATCATCAAGAGCTTCATCAAATTTTCATTTTGCTCATTTTAAGAACTTTTTATTGTGATATTCATTGTACTTCTAATTTTCAATAGTAAATAAGTTTCAATTAGGATTGAAACTTGGAGATAGACCCATCCAAGCTTTAAATTGGAGTGTGATTGTTGCGTGAGCCTAGGATTAGCTTAAGGATATTGTTTTGATTGATTTTCATTGAAAAATTAACTAAATTTTGATTGTGAGTCTAGAAAAATAATTAAGCTATAATCTAAAAGAGATTATAGTAAAATTTCTAAAGATGGCTTGGAGAGTGGATATACATACTGAGTTTGATATCGAACCACTATAAAAATTTTATATTTATTTATGCCTTGTTCTTTCTTTTTATTACTTATTATTAAATTTTTCATATTTTGTTTATATAGTATAGCCGACACTTATATTGCCTTACTTAGTTTAATTATTATGTGCAATAAATTTAAATTTTTGAAAAACTAAATTCATCCTCCTTGAATTGTCTATTTCTGCAACAACTGGTATCAAAACTTAGCACTCAGCCTCTTCTGATCTAACAATCAAGAGTGAAAGATTGTATGGTAGCTAAATTGGTATATCACTTATCGGAGGACAATCAACTAATAGAACTTCTTTGTTTAAGGTATAAATTACACTTATTGAAAAATATGCATGCGCATCTTTATTCAAGTACTTGATTATGACCTTTGGAGTATCATAATCAATGGTCTACACATACCCACAATCATGGTTAATGGCATTGTCACTCCTAAATTCAAAATGAGTTGGGATGACTTAGATTAAAAGTCATGAATATTCTTTCTTATTCTCTTGATACTAATGAATTTAATAGAATTTTTACTTATATTTTTATCATAAAAATATGGGATAGATTAGAAGTTACCCATAAGGATATCAACCAAGTTAAAGAATCCAAGATAAATATACTTATTCATAAATATGAATTATTAAAAAAAGAACAAAATAAATCTATTATTAAAATATTTATTAAATTTATTGATATTATTAATGGTCTTAAAAGTTTAGAAAAATCTTATACTAACAGTGAGCTTGTTAAAAAAATTCTTAAATTACTTTCTAGAGTTTGAGAGGCCAAAGTTACAGCTATTCAAGGGGTCAAGGATCTCAATATTTTATCCTTAGAAGAATTTTTTGGTTCTCTTATGACACATGAGTTAATCATGAAGTAAAATAATGAAGAGAAAACTAAAAAAAAGAAGACTATTGCCCTTAAATCCACAATAAGAGATGAGGTAGATAGTGAGGAGTCAGTTGAAGGAGATGAGGATGAGGATATGCACTCATCATCCAAAAATTTAGAAGGTTCATAAGAAAAAATAGATAACTTCAGAAGAAAATCTTTTTCAAAAAGTGAGCCCAGCAAAGAGAAGAAAAAAAAGGAGCAGTCTGTTTGCTATGAATGCAAAAAATTTGAATATTTCAAAATTGATTATCCTCTTATCAAGAGATTTTCAAAGAAATTAAGAAAAAGGCTATGGTGGTCACTTGAAGCACTAGAGAAGACTAAGCTCAGATAAAAAAAACTCAAAAGTGGCAAATTTATATCTTATGGTACAAGAGGATGTTTCTTAGAAGTAGCAATCTAAGAGGAGGGGTGAATTAGGTTTTATAAAATTTAAGACTTGAGTTAGAAATAATTCGTATGTCCAAAAAGTAATTCAGATTACATAAGTGAAGTGACATATAAAAGATATAAAGAAGCAATAGAAATAAGAAGAGATATCAAACACAATCACAAATATAATGATTTTATAGTGGTTTGGTGTTAAACTCAGCAACTACATCCACTTTTCAAGCAATTCCACTTAAGAATTTTAAATATAACATTTATAAGATCATAGTTTGATTATTTTTATGGGTTCACAATCTAATACAACTGATTTTCACTGGCTCACCTTCCGAAATCTTACAATCAATTATTTTCTTTCAAGCTTGAAATCAATCCTGATTGATTTTGCCGATATACCAATCAAAACCAAAACAACATCTAATGTCATAGACTTGGACCAACCCTAAGTTTCTATACCTAAGACTCTTGTTACAAATAAACAATAGAAAATATAAGAATTAGAGTTAAAAATAACTAAAACTCTTTTTGGATCTGATGAAGTCAAAGTAATTGAGAATTCAATGCTTGAACTTCTTTCTTGAATGCTTGAGAGGTTGAGACGACCTTGAATGCTTCTTCTCAATGGTAGCTGACTAAAATTCAGTCACTCTTCCTCTCTTTCAATCTAATTTTAATGTAAAAAGAACAAAATTATGACTCTCTTAAATTTCTTTCTTTTGCTCTTGTAGTTCCTCACACAATTCTCTTGAATATTTACTCAATGAGCTCTTTTTTCTTCAAAAGTTCTCAAAAATTAGTTTCCTCCATGAATTCCTCATATTTATGGGTTGAAAAATATCTTTATTTAATGCTCTAACTATTTAGAATAAGAAAATAGTTATTTGGAATGATTTAGCCATATTTCTGAATTTTTGAAAATATAGCTGTTATTTTGTCAGTATTCTTTGAGTCGACTCATCCAGACACTGAGTCGGCTCACCATTGCACTGAGTTGGCTAAGTGAATCAGCTCTGTAGTAGATATCAAAAATCTATTATTCTATCTTTCTCTACTCTCTTGAGACTACATCGGCTCAGATCCTATTTTGATTGCCTCACTTGACAACTGGATCGGCTCACAGATTTATTAGGTCCATTTGGAAGATTTGTTGATTTATACTACTTTTTGTGTTCATTTTTCTCTGAGACTGAGTTAGCTCTCTTCTTCATTGAGTTGGCTAAGCTTCAGACTGGATCAGCTAAGTTGATCATTGGGTCGGCTTAAAGAGTTGTTCTGTATTTTGAAAATTTCTATCTTTTCTATCTTCTGATACTAAATTAGCTCAACTTCAGACTAGATCGACTCAGATACGTGCCAAGTATGACAAAGAAAGTTTTAGACAGTATTTTCTAATCCAACTTATTTCTAGGCTCGACTTACCTTCTTAAATATAATTTATGCTTATTAAGAAGTACATTTAGACTAGATTTATCCCTTCAAGTCTTAGACATCTTTTTGCTTTCAATTTTGAGGATCTTAAGTCTGAGAATCTAAATTTTCTTGAGGATATATCCTTTGGATTTTCTTGAGGATATGGTCTTTAAATTTTTTTGAGGATATAGCCTTTTTGAGTAAAATGATTAGGCATTTTGAAGCAACCTACAAGCATGCTCAAGAATTTTAATAGAAAACATAATTTGTACTCAAATACCTTTTTACGTCATAAAAATCAATTCTAGGACTAACAATCTCTCCCTTTTTTATGATAACAAAGTCTTTTAAGTACTACCTTTCATGTATTGAAAAAAAATTGAAATGTTAACATTTAAGAGCTTTAGATATTCAAAAATTGCTCCACCTTTCCAAACAACTTTTCAACATGAGCAAAACTTTTTACATATAAAGGTTCATTTCTCCCCCTTTGTTATTCAAATTAATACAACTCCAGCTTAATTCTGATATAGCTATTATATGAGTGACTTGACATTTCCTTATGTATTTTCATCTCTATCTCTATCTCCCTCTTTTTGTCGGTATCAAAAAGAAGGGACAACTTTGTAAGATATTCAACAAAATTAATTAATCATATTACATTCAAATATACAAATTTATTCATTCATAGTACATTCAAACATCCAAACAAGGTACTCATTGAAAGATAATAAAAGTTTAGCATTGAAAAGCATAGAAAGTTTTACATTATAAAAGGTGCTTATCCTTTACAAAAAATGATATAACTAGGATAAGGTAGAACAACCAAAACGATTATTCCAAAAAAAAAAAAACATGATGTAGTGATGATTTAAAGAAAACCAGGGCTATGATGAGAGGTAGAGGAGCTGTCCACAAATTCAATAGATGGGCTTCTTCTAGACTTAGAGATCCTGGGATAAGGATGGTGAGTGGAGTAGGGTCATTTAGTGGTTCTAACAGGAGAGGGTCCAGAGGAAGAAGGTCCTTTTGGTTGGGTTGAAGGCTGAGCTTGAAGTGGAGGCACTGTGGCAATAGCTTGTTTTAAAGTCTTTGAATCATCTTCACATCTTCCTCAACATTTGCAACCCTTTGGACTAAGTTTTGTGTCAGCTGATGCAGATTTACCATTCTGAATTCCAAATTAGTCATCAGCCGATAAAGTGCAAAAATGTATCCCTCTAAACTACTGTCAGTCTGAGAACCTCCCAGTTGAGTAGATTCCTTGGGAGTAGTCTCAGCATAAGACCCTTGACCTTCATCTAAACTTTTAACCATTCCTTTCCCTGTGGCTTCTTTCCTTTTCCAAATTCCTTCTATTTTTTCAAAGCCCATCCTTTTCAAAGAATATTCATTATTAGTGTCAAAGTGGTGTAGCTCTCTCTTTGGTTCACTTTGCAATTCAATACCAGCAAACTGGAAGACTAAAGTAAGAGCCATTCCAAAAGGTAGGTTTTCTTTATCCTTGACAATGGCCTCTTGCATTTAGTGAATCAAGAAGGTAGAGAGATTCAAAGGATATTCATAGACAATATGAAACATGAACTGAAAATCTATGTCTGTGACATAGTCAAACCTCCCCACTTGGGGCATGAAAATCTTGCAAAGGAAACTGTACCATAGTTTCATCTCCAAAGATAGCTGCTTTACAAAAAGATCTCTAATGTTATCGACATCGGTCCTTCTTAATACATTTTTTAATGCTTCTTTTCTTGAATAGCTGGGTTGGGCAATTCATCAGCTGAAGGTATCCATAGAAGTCGCGGGAGAAGATTGGCAGTCCTTCTCAGTTCTTTGCCCTTAACATTTGAGATAATACCATTTGGTTCCATAGAGGCATTCTTGTAGAACTCCAGGATGAGCCAAGGATAAATGGCCTCATTCAAGGGATAGAAGAATTTCCATCCAAATTTTCTAAAAACTCGCCTTTCTTCAAAAAAGAATCAGAAATCTATCCTTCTGCCTAAAATAATGGATCTATTTATTAGTGATACCTTCTCTCGAGGCAACTGATTCTAGCTCTTCTGATTTATATCTTTGGGTTCTTGGAGAACTCGGCTTAGGCTCCACGGCAATCAGATTTGAGCACGATAATTTTTTTCGTGACATCCTATGCTGTTTGATCCGATGAGCGAGGCACTTAACTAGTGCCATATCCAAGCTAAATCCTATAGTGATTCTATGAATGAGGATAAGAAATTGATAGTTTTGTAGGGTAGAGAGCTTTTGGAATGGGACAGTTTGAGGATAAAAGTGAAACAGTGAAAAATGAAAGTCTTAGGGCATTAGTTAAAAGTTCTGGGTCCCGACCTTTGAGTCAACTTAGATTACGAGAGAGTTGGCTCAAATGTGGGTGGACTCAGTCTAAAGGTGAGTTGGCTCAATCTAGCAAGGGGATGTTTCATAAATTTTTCAGGGATTTTGGCTTTTCATGAAATGATGCAATTAAACATGCCAAAAGCATAATTCATCTCAAAATCAATTTAATACACAATAACAATGAATCAAAGCAATTTGATTACTCATAGAATTCAATCAACAATGAATCATTACATCAAATCAAAATTATTTAGATAGACAATTGAACTAGATGGATCATAGATTTCTAACTCTTTTCTAATTGAACCCAACTTGTCTTCACTTAGAGGTTTTGTAAAAAAGTCAGAAATTTGGTTATCTGTAGATATGAATTCAAGTATAACATCATTATTTTGAATATGATTCCTGATAAAATGATGTCTAATTTTAATATATTTAGATCTGAAATGCTGAATTGGATTCTTAGTAAGATTTATAACACTTATGTTATCATATCTAATTGAAATTTTACTATAAATCATATCATAGTCTTTGTTTGATCATAAAAGTTGAGCACAACAACTTTCAGCCACAATATATTGAGCTTCAGCCGTAGACAATGTCGCTAAATTTTATTTCTTGCTAAACCATGAGATCAAATTAATATCTAAAAATTAATATGTATCATTTGTACTTTTTTTAGCTAGTTTATATCTAGCAAAATCAGTATTTGAATAACTAATTAATTATAAAGAAGATTATTTTAAAAACCATATACCAGTATTTTAATATCAATCAAATATCTAAAATTTTTTTTAACTGCCATTACATGTGATTTCTTAAGATTTGATTGATAATGAGCACACATGCAAATACTAAATATAATGTCTGGTCTACTCGTAGTTAAATAAAGAAAAAATCCAATCATGCCTCTATAAAGTTAGGATCTACAGCTTTACCTTTTAGATTTTGATTAAATTATAATTTGAGCTCATGGAGGTGCCAATTCCTTTGATATTCTCCATACCAATTTTTTTTTTAGAATTTTCTTGTGTATTTAATTTAGTTTATGAAGATTTTTTTCTTTGTTTGCTTGATTTAGAATCTAAGAAAGAAGGTTAGTTCATCCATCATACTCATTAATTTCAAACTCTCTCTGTATTTACTTAACAAATTCTTCATACAAAAATTTATTAGTAGCATCAAATATTATGTTATCTATATAAATTTGAATAATTAAAAGATCATTTGATTTTCTTTTGATAAAAAGAATTGTGTCTACATTTCCTCTTTTAAAGCTATTTTCAAGTAAAAACTTAATTAACGTATCATACTAAGCTCTTGATACTTGTTTTAATCCATATTGTGCTTTATTTAATTTGAAGATGCGATTTAAAAATTCATGATTTTCAAAATCTAGAGGTTGTTCTATATATACTTCCTCTATAATATATCCATTTAAAAGTATACTTTTTACATGCATTTGAAAAATTTGAAATCCATAAAATATACAAATTCTAAAAGTAATCTAATAGCTTCAAGTCTAGCAATTGATGCAAAGATTTCATCAAAATTAATTTCTTCTTTTTGATTGTAATCTTGTGCCACCAATCTAACTTTGTTTCTTATTATATTACTTTTCTCATCTAATTCATTTTTGAAAATATATTTTGTACCAATTATCAAATGGTTTTAGGTCTTTCTCCAAGGTTTCATACTTTATTTCTTTTAAATTGATTAAGTTTCTCTTACATTGCCATTATCCAATTTGAATCCTTTTCTGCTTCAAGAATTATTTTAGATTCAATATGAGAGACAAATGTAAAATAATTTAATACATCTCTAATAGAAGCTCTAGTTCTAATACATTAAGATGGATCACCTATAATATGTTCTTTCAGATGATTATGAGCACATCTCCATTCTCTAGGTAAATGATGAGTACCTTGTTGCTTCATTGAAGGAAGAAGCTCCTCCATCTCTTCAACTTCATGTTCTTCATCTTTCTCCTTATCTTCTTCTTTCATTTATGAAGGAGGATTTTCTAAAGTTATGTCTTTTATCTCCTTTTCAAGAAAACCTGCATCATCATCTACATCTACTTCTCTTAGTTTGAAAATGTTAGTTTCATCAAAAACATGTATACATTCTTTGACAACTAATATTCTATTATTAAATATGCTATATGCTTTACTAGATGATGAATACCCAAGAAAAATATCTTCATTAGATTTTATATCAATTTTTTTTAATTTATCTTTACCATTTATCAAAATAAAACAATGGCAACCAAAAATTTTAAAGTAAAAAATATTTGATTTCTTTTCTTTATAAAGCTCATAATGGATTTTTTTAAATTGGTTTAATTAAAAAGTTCAATTAAGCATATGGCATGCTGTGTTTATAGCTTCTATCTAAAAATATTTTGGTAAGTTGCTTTCACAAAGTATGATCCACATCATTTCTTGTAAGGTTCTATTTTTTTTCTATAACCCCATTTTGTTGAGGTATCCTAAGTGCTAAAAAGGTGTGATCAATTTCATTTTTAGAATAAAACTTTTTAAAATTATGATTTTCAAATTTAGTACATTGATCACTTCTAATTTTCAAAATGTTACAACCTTTTTCAAAAATAATTCAAAAGCTTCATTCTTGTGAGCAAAAAATAAAACCCATGTATATTGAGAAAAATCACCAATTATCACCAATTTAAAGTGTTTGCTACCAAGACTAGATATCTTGATAGAACCAAATAAATCCATATGAAAAAGTTTTAATGGCCTAGTAGTTGAAATTATATTTTTAATTTTGAATGAAGATCTAATTTACCTATCTAGTTGATATGTATAACAAACTCTATTCTTTTCAAAATTGATTTTAGGTAAATCGCTAACTGTTGCTGCTTCATTATCCTCTGAATCTGATTTGAGTATTGGAGGATCCTCGCTGGAGTCACAACCTCCGATTTAGACTTATTTTATAGGTTACTCCAGCGCAAGCAATCCTGCATGAGGCACAGCCACCCTATCTCCGACCTCGATCGTAGGATGACCTCCGCAACATGTCATCTTCGGATCCTCCAGCCCGTCAATCTCTATCCAGACCAGCTCATCGAGTTTTCCTCCAAGCCATACTCCTGCGGAGGACAACCTATGGGACCTTCGTAGCCCATCATCTTTGGATCCTCCAGCCCGTCGATCTATATCCAGGCCAGCTCGTCGAGACTTTCTCCAAGCCGTACTCTTATGGAGGACAACCTACAGGACCTCCGTAGCTCGTCGAGTTATCTCTGAATCCTCTAGCCCGTCAATCTATATCCGAATTAGCTCGTCGAGTTTTTCTTTGACCCGTACTCATACGGAGGATAACTTATGGGACCTCCATAGCCCGTCGAGTTATCTTCGAATCCTTCATCCCATCGATCTCTATCCAAACTAGCTCATCGAGTTTTGCTCTGAGCTATACTCCTATGGAGGATAACCTACAGGACCTCCACAGCCTGTTGTATTATTTTTGGGTCCTCCAGCCCGTCGATCTATATTCGAGCCAGCTCGTTGTGTTTTCCTTTGAGCCGTACTCCTATGGAGGACAACCTATGGGACCTCCACATCCCGTTGAGTTATCTTCGAGTCCTCTAGTCCATCGATCTCTATCCGGACCAGCTCGTCAAATTTTTCTCTGAGCCATACTTCTGCAGAGGATAACCTATGGGACCTCCGCAACCCATCGAGTTATCTCCAGATCTTTTAGCCCATCGTTCTCCATCCAGACCAATTCGTTGAGTTTTTCTCTGAACCATACTCTTGTGGAGGACAACCTATGGGACCTCCACAGCTCGTTGAGTTGTCTTCGGATCCCCCAGCCTGTCGATCTCTATCCGAGCTAGCTCGTCAGGTTTTCCTCCGAGCCGTACTCTTGCGGAGGACAACCTACGGGACTTTCGCAGCCCATCGATGTATCATCGGGTCCTCCAACCCGTCAATCTCTGTCTAGACTAGCTCGTCGAGTTTTCCTCTGAGCTGTATTCCTGCGAAGGATAACCTATGGGACCTCCGCAGCCCATCAAATTATCTCCGGGTCCTCCTGCCCGTTGACCTCTATTCGGACTAGCTCGTTGAGCTTTTCTCTGAACCGTACCCCCACAGAGGACAACCTATGAGATCTCCACAGCCCATCGAATTTTTTTCAGGTCTTCTAGCCCATCGATCTTTATCTGGGCTAGCTCATCGAGTTTTCTTTTGAGCCATACTCCTGTGGAGGACAACCTATGGGACCTCCACAGCCTATCGAGTTATCTCCAGATTCTCCAGCCTATCGATCTCTATCTGTGCCAGCTCGTCGAGTTTTTTTTTCAAGCCGTACTCCTATGGAGAACAACCTATGGGATTTTTGTAGCCCGTCGAGTTATCTCTGGATTTTCTAGCCCATTGATCTCTATCCAGGCCAGCTCATCAAGTTTTCTTCCAAGCCATACTCCTATGGAGGACAACCTATAGGACCTCTGTAGCCCATCGAGTTATCTCCGTGTCCTCCAGCTCATCGATCTCTATCCAAACAAGCTCATCAAGTTTTCCTGCGAGCCGTATCCCTGTAGAGGACAACATATGGGACCTTCGCAGCTTGTTGAGTTATCTCTAGGTCCTTCAGCCTGTCAATCACTATTTGGGCCAGCTCGTCAAGTTTTCTTCTAAGCTGTTTTCCTGTGGAGGACAATCTACAAGACCTCCATAGCCCGTTGAGTTATCTCCAGATCCTCCAATCCATTGATCTATATTCGGATCAGCTCATCGAGCTTTCCTCTAAGCCATACTCCTATGGAGGACAACCTATAGGACCTTCGTAGCCCGTCGAGTTATCTACGGGTCCTCCAGTCCGTCGATCTCTATCCAAGCCAGCTTGTCGAGTTTTTCTCTGAGCCATACTCCTACGGAGGACAATCTATGGAACCTTCGCAGCCCGTCAAGTTATCTCTGGATCCTCCAGCCTGTCAATTTCTATCCGAGCTAGCTCATCGAGTTTCCCTCCAGGCCGTACTCCTGTGGAAGATAACCTATAGGACCTCTGTAACCAGTTGAGTTATCTTCGGATCCTCCAGCCCATCGATCTCTATCCGAATCAACTCATCGAATTTTTTTCTAAGCCGTACTCCTTCAAAGACAACCTATGGGACCTCCGCAACCTGCCAAGTTATCTCCAAATCTTCTAGCCTGTCGATCTCTATCTGGATCAGCTAATTGAGTTTTCTTTCAAGCCGTACTCTTATGGAGGATAACCTACGGGACCTCCATTGCCCGTCGAGTTATCACTGGGTCCTTCAGCCTATCGATCTATATTCTGGCCAGCTCATCGAGTTTTCATCCGAATCGTACTCCTACGAAGGATAATCTATAGAAACTCTGCAGCCCGTCGTGTTATCTCTGGGTCCTCCAGTGCGTCGATCTCTATTCAGACCACCTCATCGAGTTTTCTTTTAAGCTATACTCCTGTGGAGGACAACCTACAGGACCTCCATAGCTCGTCAAGTTATCTTCAGGACCTCTAGCTCATCGATCTCAATTCGGACTAGCTCATCGAGTTTTTTTCCAATCTGTACTCCTGCAGAGGACAACCTATGGGACCTCCACAGTCCATCGAGTTATCTCTAGATCCTTCAGCCCATCGATCTTTATTCGGACCAACTTGTCGAGTTTTTCTCTGAGCCGTACTCCTGCAGAGGATAATCTATGGGTCCTCCATAGCCTGTCGAGTTATCTCCCTGCACTCCAGCCCATCGATCTCTATCCAGCCAGTTTGTCGAGTTTTCATCCAAGCCATACTCCTGTGGAGGATAATCTATGGTACCTTCACAGCCTGTCATGTTATCTCCAGGTACTCCAGCCTATCGATCTCTATCCAGACTATTAGATGTATGTCCTAGAAGCTAATCTGGTGACACATTGTAATAAATCTAGGATACAATTTTATACTTAATACATTGATTTGATCAATAAAAGAGTAAATTTAATTTTCATTCAAGTGTGATGTGTCCTTGAATCATCCATAGAATTAGCATTTCGATACATATTCTCAAGATACTGAGAATTAGAGATATGTACATAATTTCTAAATACTCTCAATCATAGTATCATCATGAGGATGGTGATCGATCTGGATAGACAGATGTACAGATCATTTTTTTTAAAATAGATGAGTCTCTGATCTATAGTGTAGAGATACTGAGTGATGAGTGCCAGTAGTTATTAGAGAACAACTAGTACTGAGCATGACCATACGAGAGATCACTTAAATTTTTATTCGATCGTCAGTGATTGTTTCGATGTTGTAGTTGTATGAATGGTTCTTTGATCTACGATGGTATGACTACTCACAGTGAGACTGCAGAGTTTGACTGACACATAAATATAGTCTCAATGAGCCCTTATAGTGGATGTTGGCGACAGTTGGTTCACTGTAGGAGTAGGATGTGCATCTAGATGGAATCTATCGATCTTTATAGAGAGGAGTAGTTCTATAAGATTTGAGAGGCTAAATCCAAGAATCTATGGCCACAGTAGTGTGATTGATTGAAATTTTTTTTTATGAGGATCATAATTAGATTTGAGCTGATCGAATTTATCATATGACTGATGATGAGATTTGATAATTTATCTATGACCTGCCATCTAGTCGAGACTCATGATAGAGGGACTGAATCACATGTGAACCACACCTTGAGATTTTTTTTTGATTCTACTGGGTTGTCACTACATACTGCTAGGTGTCACTAATGGATTGAGAGAGCTTACTAGGGTTGCTCAAGATTGATAATCTTTGATGAGTTAAAGTAGAATTGTTTCAATCCATTGAAATAAGTTTCAATAATACTATGATAAAGATCATTGTATATCTCACTATCAAATAGAATTAAACTTATGAGGTAACATAACAAAGAAATTAAATCTGAAATAAGCAATTGAGCTTATGAAGTCTCAATTGGGTTTAAAAAAATTTTATTAGATTCAGGATAACCTTGCTAGCACATTGTTGAATCCAATTTTTTTTTTTATGTTTGAATTTTTTATTTGATAAGATTAATTCAAATTTAATTACCTACTAATAATCTAAATGAATTAAATTCATTGAGCTCCAATTGTTGGGTGCCTAGGATTTTGGATCATATGAATTAAGGGATCAAACCCTTAAGCAATTTCTTTGATAGTTTTGAAAGGGCGCCACTTGATTGATCAAGTTGGACGTGCCCACTCATTAGAGGGCATGTGGGACTAGCATGGAGCATCCCATGGGTGTCATGTGGTGTGTGTATTTGTAGGTGCAAGGGCTCTAATAGTTGGTGCCTAAAGAATCTCCTAAAAGGAGTCAAATAACAGAAGGAATAAGGATTCCTAATGTAAGTAAGACTTGTATTAAGTGGTTGTTTGATTTTGAATAGGATTCAAACCTTATGCCTATTTAAAGGGTCCTTTTCTAAGGCTCTTTATCACTAATTTTCAGCACCCCATGCTTCCCTTAGAAACTCCCCACACCCCCTCTCTTTTCTCCCTCTCTTCTCTCTTGAAGATCCAACGCCCAAGGAGGTTGGGCATCTTCAATTCTCCATGCCCAAGAGGAGCTTGGGCATCCCTTTGCTTGCTAATTTTCAGTCCTTGGTTGTCTCATAATCAAGAGAAGAAAAGTAAGAGAAGAAGAGAAGAAGAAGAAAAGGATCAAAAAGTTGATCACGATCCAGACTTCATTCAGATTCACAGACTGATTTTTCTTAGAGAAAAAAATCAATACCAAAGAGGACTGTTCCAAACTGATCCTGAGTGGATACCCATAGAGGTTAGATACTTGCACAGCTAAGGAAGAATCTACTCTCTTCTAGATTCAAATTTAAAAAAAAAAATTATGAAATAGATATATAATTTGATCATATATTCAATTTTGGCATAAAATTCATCATGTATTCAATTTCAGCATATGAAGTAGATCCTAGTATTCTATATTTTATGCATGCATAAGATAGATTAAAAGATATTTTAATCTTCTATTTCACTATATTATTTATTTTTTTTTTTTTAAATATACATGTATGCCCCGATATGGAGATTACAATAGTGGTATCAGAGCCACGGATTTTATATGCATAAAATTGATATACATATTTTAAAAAAAAAATTAAAATTTGATTTTTCTTTGATACATGAGATGTATAGATGATTGTTTTGAATCTAAAATTTATTTTAGATTTAATTTATAGATCATATAGTTGATATGTGAAAGCATGCATAGATCTGAATTTTATTCTAGAACGGTTTCTAGTTTATATTTATATGATATGTAGATACATGTATAAATTTAAAATTTAATTTGACCTAATTTATGATTCATATATGAGATATATGATTACATATTTAGGTCTAAAAATTATTTTCAATATGATTCATAATTTATATATAAAATATATGACATCATGTTATGATTTAAATTTTTATGTAGATCTAAATTTGACATATATATATGAGATATATGCTTGTATGTTAAATTTAAAAATTAATTTCATAATTTTACCTTTCATGCAAAGAATTTAGATCTAAAATTTAGTTTTAAAATCTAAAATTTATGTTTGTGCATAAGGATTTTGGTTATGAAAAAATCAAAAATTAGATCATAGAATTAGATTGCATCTAGAATTTTTGATTTGAATATAATGCATTTAATTTGATTAAGTAATTGATCAAATCAAGTCAAGTATTGATTAGGATTAGGTCAATTAAGTTATATGATCATATAATTATTATTGATCAAATCGATTAAATCCCATATGTAGAATCGATTAACCTAAGGACTTAATTCGACTCGATGGCTTGAGCCTGATTCACTTAAGGTAACCTATTTGGATCAATTGACCTATTGGTGTCTAAGATAAGTAATTGAGAGGTGATTATTTAATTGATTCCATTCACTAACCTAGCCAATTTATTGATATCTAAGAAAAGCAATAGGGGGATCCCCATCGATCTCCACTTATCTGGCTAATTTGGAAGATTGAGTCTTGAATTAGGTTGCTTGGCAGTTTGGTTTAGCCCATGCCAATTAGATCGATCATATGATGACTGATTAGATGAGACCTAAATCTAAATCTTCCTACAAATATTAAGTCCATAGGTCTTCCACTGTTGTAGATGTGCAGGCATGCCACTGGTGTTGATTGTTCTCAGCTGGTCACAGTGGTTATGTTATACCAGAAATATGCAATCACTCTGATTTATGTCACAAATTGACATAAAAAATATCAATTAATATCTAAATTATCTAACTTTATTAAAAAATTGATACTTGTTATTATATTTTACAGAAGAAGAGATCATTAATAGAAAGAACAAGGAAAGAGAATTCCAACGGTGCAAATTTTATGCAAAACGGAGTTAAATTGACCCAGAAATTGAAGAATGAAGAAAGAAGACTCAATTGGGTCAAACCCGAGTCAAATCAGATCAAAATTGATCAAAAATCAACTGATTTGGTGATCTGATTAGCCGCCTGGTCCACAGCAACAGGCGCGTGGACCATGGACCCATCGGCGCACCATAAACCCCCCTAACAACTCTCTAAAACCTCTTAGTCCCACATCGAAAGTTTTGAAAACCTTATAACCCCCAAATGCCTATAAAAAGCCCCCAAAGGCCCTTGTTTTATGTATTCTTCCTTCCGATCAAGCTTGTAACCCTAGATAGTGGGGTTTTTAGCTCTCTTTTCAAGCCTCGAGCTTTGAGGTTTTTGTAATAATTTTTTTTTTATATATAAAATCTTATTTTTATGCAATTTCATCTCTTTACATTATGCAATTTATTTTTCTTGCAATTAGGATAGTTTAATTTATGCAATTTAATTTTATGCAATTAGGTTAGTTTAAATTATGCAGTTTAAATTTATGCAATTAGGATAGTTTAATTTATGAAATTAGGGTAGTTTATTTTTTTGTATTTAAATTTTGCAAGTAGATTTAGATCATGTCTAGCTAAGCATCCCTTCTAGGGTTTGCGATGAAGCTAGATCATGAGTAGAGATTTTACATAGGGTTCTTTCTTTTTCTTAGGATTTCTTTTTCTTTCTCTTTTGCCAAAAATTTTTGATGAACTACAGTTGGGTCAGAGTCCCTTCATAGTTCATGCTTGATTCAGTGCATAGGAGGAGAAAACCCTAAGGGATCCTAGTTACTACTCCCCTGTAAAGAATCTTGATGGGTTATCATTGGGCCTTAGTCCCTTCATAATCTATGCTTGGGAAAGACAAGAGGAGTAGTCGTTAGGATCAATAAGAAAAATTCTAGGTAGAATTCCCTAATCTAGATCTAGTGGATTCAAAAACCCTAGATCCTTAGTCTTATTGTCTTTAGCAAACAACTTTCGACTTTCGATTTTTGTTAAAGCTCGCTTGAGCATAGATTTGAAAATCATTTTTAAAACTAAGTCTCTGTGGGATCGACTCGTACTCACTGATCGTGCTACTCTGCACACCGTGCGCTTGCGGTTTTATTTACAAATTTTAAGATTTGCACATCAAGTTTTTGGCGCCGTTGCCGGGGATTTGGCGTTTTAAATTATTTTCAAATATTTGTTCTTCGTGCGTTATAACTCTCTTTCTTTTTTCTTTAGATTTCTATATTTAGTTGGTGATTGCTGGAAAACTCAGGTACGCTTCTAATTTCTTTTTTATTATTTTTAGTTAATTACTTTTACTTTTAGACCTAATCATTTGAATTTACTTAATCACAAAAAAAATATATATATATAAAACAAAACAAAAGATATTTCATAATCGTGAAGTAAAATATCAAAATAAAAAAAAAATTCTAAATTAAAATCTTTTACATTCTTGGTCATCTTGTTTATTTGTATTTGCATTTTCATAATTAATCTAAGGGCATCAACCCATTAACAAGATAAGGTGGGGATTTCATTACCCTTCCTTAGCCCAAAAACCATCTCCATCATATTGCATTACCTAGACTTTTAATCTTAAAATCAATTAGACGTCAACC
Organism: Elaeis guineensis; assembly: GCF_000442705.2. NCBI lineage: Eukaryota > Viridiplantae > Streptophyta > Magnoliopsida > Arecales > Arecaceae > Elaeis > Elaeis guineensis. Next base: position 113,592,861 of record NC_025998.2, on the reverse strand, counting down.
TTAAGGAATTCGAGCTCAATAGGACAACGAACCCTAAGAGTTCTACCAAGTTTGAGTTGTTTGATTAGTTGGTGTCTAGGCAAGTCTCTGAGGGTGGTTTGTTAAATTGGTTCAGTTGCTGGCCTGGCCAACTCGTTTGGTGTCTAGAAAGGCAACGATGAGTGAACCTCCCACCTCTTATACTTACCTGGCTAACTAGTTGATCAATCTCCACTTGGAAGGTTTGAAAGGTCATCTTGGAACAGTTAGGAGCTGTCTAGATTTAGGTTAACCCTAGGATAGATTGAGTTTAATTTATTGATTCACTTGTTTGAAAAAAAAAAAATTTAAAAATTTAAATTAATTTGGTTACTTTTCTTTAGATTTAGGACTCCTTAGGATCTTCTCTTTAGAACTTTTTCTCTTTTCTTTCTTTTCCTTATACATAAAAATTTTATTAAAAAAAAAAAAAAATTATATAAACATCGAGAACCGTACACCTCGTGTGTGGAGAAGAGTGTCGGGTCGTCTAGTTAGAATTGAGTCAATTCCTGTTGTTCCAATGGCTGAACCAATCCAACCCATGACCCTTAAGGATTTGTGTTATCCAGTTGGCTCCATCCAACCATCTTGTATCAGGTTGCCACAACCCACAGCTAACAATTTTGAAATCAAACCTCAAATCATAAATATGCTTTCAAAATTCACAGGATTAGAGGATGCTTATATATTTATTAGAGAATTTGAGGAGGTATGTGCAACCATGAAACTGCAATTAACAGAGGATGAGGTCAAACTTAGATTAATCAACTTTGCACTTAAGGACAATGCTAAGAAGTGGCTTTATAGTTTGCCAAACTATTCTGTCACTACCTGGGAGGGCTTTGTGAGAACATTTTTAAAAAAGTATTTTCTCCATCATAAAACAGCTAGGATTAGGAATGAAATAAATCAATTTTACCAACTAGCTGGTGAATCATTTTGGAAGTACTTTGATCGTTTCAAGAATCTTTTGACCCAATGCCCACACCATGGAATAGAAACTTGGAGACTATGCCAGATCATCTATGAGGGGTTAGATTCAAACTCAAGAACCATGCTAGAGTCCATGTGCCAAGGCCAATTTATGGACAAAAAAACTACTGAAGCTTGGCAATTCTTAGAAGACCTAGCCGAGAAAAATTTACAGTGGAAAACAACTAGGGAACCTGATAAAACTACACCTTCAAGAGGAGGAATGCATCAAATTCAACCAACCCTAGCATCAGAGGCCAAGATTGCAACCTTAACACGTAGATTGGAAGCCTTAGAATTACAGAGACCAGCCAATGTAAATCAAATATCTGCACCCATGTGTAAAGGGTGCAATGCATCAGACCATGTCTTAGAAGAATGTTCCTACTCGAATGAGTGTGCACAGGTGAATGCCACCTATCAAGAACCATTGAACAATCCTTATGCACCCACATATAACCCAGGTTGGAGGAATCACCCGAATTTCTCATGGTCCCAGAATCCTAATGTAGGTAATCCAAATTTTAATCAGCAAAATCTAAGGTCCAACCCAGTGATGAACAACCCGCCAGGCTTCCATGATAATGACAAGAAAATTACCTCTTTAGAGAAAAGCCTAGAAGCCATGATGAAAACACATACCAGCTTTATGCAAACTACGGGTCAACTCATAAATAATAACACCCAAGCTATAGCCCGTCTGGAAATGCAAGTAAGTCAGCTGGCTTCGACCATTAGTGAACGAGAACATGGTAGGTTACCTAGCCAACATGAGCCAAATCCTAGGAACCAAAATGGTCCACGACCCCAACAAGGAAACCAAGTTAATGGTGTAAATGCCATTCATACCTTAAGATCAGGAAAACAAATAGACAATAAGGTAGTTGCACTTGATGATATAGATGACTCATCTGCCGAGTCACCTTCTAAAACTACTACCTTTCAACCTCAAGCACCAGAAACTGAAAATTCACCTAGTCCAGTACTTAAAAGTCCTAGAGCTCCTTTTCCAAACAGACTGAAATCCAATAAATCTGAACATTTAGACAAAATTTTAGAGGTATTTAAACAAGTCCAAGTTAATATTCCTCTTTTAGATATAATCCATCAGGTTCCAACTTATGCCAAATTTTTAAAAGATCTCTGCACTAGGAAAAGGACCACTAATGTACCAAAGAAAGCATTTTTGGCTGCAAGTGTCAGTTCATACCTATCTAGCCATGTGCCAATTAAATATAAGGACCCTGGAGCTCCAACAATTTCTTGTGTTATTGGAGAAACCAATATAAAAAAGGCCTTGCTAGATCTAGGAGCTAGTGTGAATATCCTTCCATATTCGGTGTATGAACAACTAGGATTAGAAAAACTTCAACCTACTGAGATCACATTACAGTTAGCCGATAGATCTCTCAGGATCCCTAAGGGAATGGTCGAGGATGTTCTGATAAAGGTTGAAAATTTTATTTTTCCTGTAGATTTTATTGTTTTAGAGACTGAGCCAGTTGCGAATCCTAAAGGACATATACCTGTCATTTTAGGAAGACCATTCTTAGCTACGGCCAATGCTGAAATCAATTGTCGAAATAGTCTAATGAAGTTATCCTTTGGGAATATGATCATTGAGCTTAATGTTTTTAACTTAGAACAGGAATCCTCTTCTCATGCTGATGTCAATGTAGTCCAAGATGGTATTTATGAATCCATTGACATTAGTGATGATGAAGTCGACCTAGAGTCTAACCCCTGGTTAATCCATGAGTCTGAGGATGTCAATGAAATACTTAAAGAAAATCAGATTAATCAGGAATCGACACTTCCTACTGAACCAATCATTGAGATGGTGAAACCATCACCTAAACCATCGATAGAGGAAGCACCCATTTTAGAACTGAAACCCCTCCCAGAACATCTCAAGTATGCATATCTAGGACCCAAAGAAACTTTGTCTGTAATTATTGCATCAGACCTAGATCTCAAGCAAGAGGAGGAGTTAGTGTCAGTTCTAAAAGCAAATCAGGAAGCAATAGGTTGGACCATAGCAGATATCAAAGGAATATGCCCTTCTATAGTTCAACATAGAATATACTTAGAGGAAGAGGCTAAACCAACAAGAGAAGCCCAAAGAAGGCTTAATCCAGTTATGAAGGATGTAGTAAAAAAGGAGATTCTGAAACTCCTAGATAGTGGAATAATTTATCCTATTTCTGATAGCTCTTGGGTAAGCCCAGTTCAAGTAGTACCCAAAAAATCTGGGGTAACAGTGGTCCAAAATGATGCAAACGAACTTATCCCAACTAGGACCCAAACGGGATGGAGGGTCTGTATAGACTATAGAAAGTTGAATGCTGCGACAAGGAAAGATCACTTTCCTTTGCCATTTATTGATCAAATGTTGGAAAGACTAGCCGGACAAGAGTTTTACTGTTTTCTTGATGGATACTCCGGTTACAACCAGATCCCCATAGCTGCTGAAGATCAAGAAAAGACTACATTCACCTGTCCATTTGGTACTTTTGCCTATAGACGAATGCCTTTTGGACTATGTAATGCACCGGCAACCTTCCAGAGATGCATGATCAGCATGTTTTCAGATATGATAGAATAATTTCTAGAAATTTTTATGGATGACTTTTCTGTTTTTGGCCTAACCTTCTCTGAGTGTCTGAATCACTTGCAATTAGTTCTAGAACGATGTAAGGAGAAGCACTTAGTTCTCAACTGAGAAAAATGTCAGTTTATGGTCAAACAGGGAATAGTTCTTGGCCATGTCATTTCTAAAAAGGGGATTGAAGTGGACAAGGCCAAAATAGATCTAATTGCAAGTCTTCCACCACCTAAATCTGTGAAAGAAATACGTTCAGTTTTAGGTCATGCTGGATTCTATAGAAGGTTTATTGCCAACTTTAGCAAAGTAGCACATCCACTGACTAATCTTTTGGCAAAGGATACCAAATTTGAATTTACTCATGAGTGCTTAGAATCCTTTGAATTTTTAAAAAATGCACTTGTATCAGCTCCAATCATTCATCCTCCTGTCTGGTCTGAACCATTTGAATTAATGTGTGATGCGTCCGATCATGTTGTGGGTGCAATCTTAGGTCAACGAATAAATAAGCTGCCTAGAGTGATATATTATGCAAGTAAAACCTTAAATGATGCGCAGCTTAACTACACCACAACTGAGAAGGAGTTCCTTGCCGTTGTCTTTGCTTTAGAGAAATTTAGATCTTATTTGGTTGGGACCCACACCATTGTTTACACCGATCACTCAGCCATTAGACATCTCCTAGCAAAGAAGGATGCCAAGGCACGTTTAATCAGATGGATTTTGCTCCTTCAAGAATTTGACCTAGAAATTAGGGACAAGAAAGGCACTGAGAACGTTGTAGCAGATCATTTGTCTCGAATTTCAGTCGCACCATCTAGTGAACCATCCATCAATGAATCTTTCCCAGATGAGCAACTCATGTCTGTGTCTACTGAACCTTGGTTTGCTGATATTGTAAATTATTTAGCCATAGGTAAGATACCTTCTCATTGGACTAAGCAGGATAAATATAAATTCTTTGCCCAAGTGAAGTATTTCATTTGGGATGATCCTTATCTTTTTAAACAATGTCCTGATCAAATTATTAGAAGGTGTATCCCAGATAACGAAGTCATGAATATTTTATCTTTTTGTCATGATCAAGCATGTGGGGGTCACTTCGCGTCTAAGAAAACTACTGCTAAGGTTCTCCAATGTGGTTTTTATTGGCCCAATTTGTTTAAGGATGCTCATGAATATTGTAAAAGTTGTGCTCAATGTCAGAAAATGGGTCGAATCACCAAGCGACACATGATGCCACTCAACCCAATCTTGGTAGTTGAAGTTTTTGATGTTTGGGGAATCGATTTCATGGGACCATTTCCAAATTCCTTTGGAAATGAATACATTCTAGTAGCAGTTGATTATGTTTCAAAATGGGTAGAAGCAATTGCATGTAGAACACCCGATAGCAAAATGGTCATTAAGTTTCTTAAAGAAAATATTCTATCTCGTTTCGGTATTCCTAGGGCAATCATTAGTGATTGGGGAACCCATTTTTGTAACCGACCTTTTGCAACATTGATGAAAAAGTATAATGTCACCCACAAATTGGCCACACCATATCATCCTCAAACTAGTGGGCAAGTTGAAGTGTCAAACCGACAAATCAAACAGATCCTGAAAAAAACTGTTAGTGCCAATAGAAAGGATTGGTCTTTGAAATTGATTGATGCACTTTGGGCATACCGAACCGCTTTCAAGACCAATCTAGGAATGTCTCCTTATAGGATTGTGTTTGGTAAACCATGTCACTTGCCTATTGAGATAGAACACAAAGCCATGTGGGCCATCAAACAACTAAATACAAATTTGAACGACGCTGGAAACCATAGAAAGCTTCAGTTGAATGAATTAGAAGAACTTAGAAATGAAGCCTATGAAAATGCAAAGATATACAAGGAACGAACCAAAGCATTTCATGATCAATCAATTATGAGAAAAACTTTCAATATCGGACAAAAGGTACTCTTATATAACTCTAGATTACATCTGTTTCCAGGAAAGCTTAGGTCTAGATGGACAGGACCATTTTTAGTAAAGGAAGTCTTTTCACACGGAGCTGTTGAGATTGAAAACCCAAGTAATGGTGTTATCTTTAAAGTTAATGGTCAACGATTAAAACCATTCTTGGAATTACCTGTCAAGACTATTGAAGATGCCATGGTTCTTTATGAACCAACTTATTCTGATTAAGTTGCTTCGAGGTTTGGTCTGGCTGAAGACATAAAACTTAGCGCTTCTGGGAGGCAACCCAGCTTATTTAATTTCTAATGCTTTCTTTGTTTTCAGTTTGCTTAGGACAATTAAATTAGATAAACTCCATTGGGGACAATGTCGGTCAAGTTGGGGGGAGAGCTTGAACAAAATCAGGTGTTATCATTTTCTTTTCCTTCCACTATGAGTTATTTCTTGCATTTAATATATTATGTAAAAAATAAATAAATAAATAAATAAATAAATAAATATATATATATATATATATATAATAAATTAATCTATAAAAGAAATAAGAGTAAGTTAGAAAGTATTTGCTAATGTAGTGAGTCACGGAGAAGATTAGCTGGTTAGACTCTTGGTGGCTTAGGTCATTTAAAGACTATTAGCACTTCCAATTGCACATGCACACTAACAAGGTAAAGTAGGTGTTAATTGTAAGGTCAATTAAGGATTTGAGTATTATTTAAATTAGATAATTTTCTCTACACCCCAATTGAAGAAATTTGAATTTAAGGAAAGAGCTACCTGCCTGAAATAAAATGCAAAACACAGAGTAAATGTGGATTGCCCTAAGCCTAGTAACCGGGTCTCTTCACCTAAGTCAAGTGTTGAGATTCGCATCAAACGGTGGTGGGAAGGCCAGGATGCTCAGCAAAAAAAAAAAAAAAAAAAAAAAGTGTGAAAGCTACCTTAGTTCTTTGTTTAATCTGGGGTGTATAGAAAATTAATCGAACTAAGTTATGAAAAATGATACAATTGGCCTGTACAAGTTAATACTGAAATACTAAGTTAGTTATCACTCACACAAGTGCTATAAAACTTTAAGTGTACTCTAAGAAAGCATCTAAGTAGACCGACTACCGATTCTAATTCGAAGCTCATTACTTAGTAATACTAGAAAACTTCTTGAATTTCGATCTTAAATTAATTTGCAAAGGAAGGATCTTTTTGAATTATGATCTTATTTTGGTACATTGCTAAGGGACTAGCAATGATTAAGTTGGGGGGTGTGATTTATGTCACAAATTGACATAAAAAATATCAATTAATATCTAAATTATCTAACTTTATTAAGAAATTGATACTTGTTATTATATTTTGCAGAAGAAGAGATCATCAATAGAAAGAACAAGGAAAGAGGATTCCAACGGTGCAAATTTTATGCAAAACAGAGTTAAATTGACCCAGGAATTGAAGAATGAAGAAAGAAGACTCAATTGGGTCAAACCCGAGTCAAATCAGATCAAAATTGATCAAAAATCAACTGATTTGGTGATCTAATTAGCCGCCTGGTCCACAGCAACAGGCGCGTGGACCATGGACCCATCGGCGCACCATAAACCCCCCTAACAACTCTCTAAAACCTCTTAGTCCCACATCGAAAGTTTTGAAAACCTTATAACCCCCAAATGCCTATAAAAAGCCCCCAAAGGCCCTTATTTTATGTATTCTTCCTTCCGATCAAGCTTGTAACCCTAGATAGTGGGGTTTTTAGCTCTCTTTTCAAGCCTCGAGCTTTGAGGTTTTTGTAATAAATTTTTTTTTATATATAAAATCTTATTTTTATGCAATTTCATCTCTTTACATTATGCAATTTATTTTTCTTGCAATTAGGATAGTTTAATTTATGCAATTTAATTTTATGCAATTAGGTTAGTTTAAATTATGCAGTTTAAATTTATGCAATTAGGATAGTTTAATTTATGAAATTAGGGTAGTTTATTTTTTTGTATTTAAATTTTGTAAGTAGATTTAGATCATGTCTAGCTAAGCATCCCTTCTAGGGTTTGCGATGAAGCTAGATCATGAGTAGGGATTTTACATAGGGTTCTTTCTTTTTCTTAGGGTTTCTTTTTCTTCCTCTTTTGCCAAGAATTTTTGATGAACTACAGTTGGGTCAGAGTCCCTTCATAGTTCATGCTTGATTCAGTGCATAGGAGGAGAAAACCCTAAGGGATCCTAGTTACTACTCCCCTGTAAAGAATCTTGATGGGTTATCATTGGGCCTTAGTCCCTTCATAATCTATGCTTGGGAAAGACAAGAGGAGTAGTCGTTAGGATCAATAAGAAAAATTTTAGGTAGAATTCCCTAATCTAGATCTAGTGGATTCAAAAACCCTAGATCCTTAGTCTTATTGTCTTTAGCAAACAACTTTCGACTTTCGATTTTTGTTAAAACTCGCTTGAGCATAGATTTGAAAATTATTTTTAAAATCAAGTCTCTGTGGGATCGACCCGTACTCGCTGGTCGTGCTACTCTGCACACCGTGCGCTTGTGGTTTTATTTACAAATTTTAAGATTTGCACATCACTCTATTAGCAAAGAGTTACTCCAGGACAAGGATGGGATTGGGCCCAATAACTAGTAGGTGAGAGACCCAATGACGGCCTTATATCTGCTTGTGAACGGTGGGTCGGTCTTAACTAAGGAGTGTGGTCAATAACTGTTAGGTGAGCCCACATGACTTAGAAACCAAGTTGCTGCAACATACTTAGTAAAGCATCTGGGTAAAGTGTTGCCCACACATCGGTGTACATATTATCAATAACTATTAAGTGAGGTACATGGCATCGGTAAGACCGCAGCATCCACTAGGAATCCATTTGTCGTGTAAGGATTTTTTGTTTCTCACCTGAGGAGTGGAGGGATCAGAAAAATTAGTGAGAGTCATTATTTGTATCTTAAAGTCTCTAAAGTAAATATAAATTTTTAAGTACAAAATTCTTACTTGAACTCTACTCTCACAGTTAAATAATGTCAGCCTCAAATCCTCTAGCCTGCATCCTTAAATCCAATTGTTTGACTGAAATAAACTATAAAGACTGGCTAAGAAACTTCAAAATTATCCTGACTTCTGAAAAACTAGGTCATGTACTTGACTAGGAATCCCTAACGTTACCAAACCGTCCTACTACTGAGTAAAGAACTAATAAAAAGTGAACGGATGAAGATAGTTGGGTCAAGTGATATGTGTTGGTATCCATGTCAAATGAGTTACAGAGCCAACATGAACATATGCCCACTGCTAGAGCTATGATCACTCACCTACAAGAGTTGTATGGTGAGTAGAGCCATACAATGCACTTTGAAGTGTCCAAGAGATTCTTCAATCTGTAGATGTGCAAAGGGCAGTCAAGTCATGAGCACTGTATGATAGTGATCAAAGATATTGAGGAGCTTGAGAAGCTCGGGCTTGATATATAAAAGAAATTACAGATGGATTTGATCCTTCAATCCCTTATGAGTTTATATAGTCAATTTATTATAAATTTTTATATGAATAAACTTGATTGCACTATATCCGAACTAGTCAACATGTTGCTCACTACAGAAAGAACCTTGAATAGTTCAAGGGGCATGTTCTCACTGTGGAGCAAACTTTTTCGATCAAGAGAAAGTCTAGTTGGAAGAAGAAGAATAAATCTGCAAAGAAGCAGAAGAAAGAGAGCAAGCCAAAGAAGGATGTTCCAAAGAAGGTTTAAACAAAGGAAAAGTGTTTCCACTGTAATGCTGATGGCCATCGGAGGAGGAACTGTCCACTCTACCTAGAGAGCCTAAAGATCAAGAAGGGTGATAAACCTTCAGAAGGTATGTTCGTAATTGAATCTAACTTTATGATTTCTTCTACTTCTAATTGGGTATTGGACTCTGGTTTGAGTACTCATATATGTACCTCAATGCAGGATCTAATAGAAAGTAGGAGGTTGAGAGAAGGTGATATGATCCTTCGGATCAACAATGGAGTAAAAGTTATTACAGAAGCCGTTGGTACTTATCCTCTTCGATTTCCATCAAAATTTAGATTAGATTTAAAATACTGTTATTTTATTTCTATAGATAGTCAAAATTTAATTTTCATATCTGTACTAGCACAGGATGGCTTTGAATTTAATTTCAATAAAAAAATTTATTCCATTTATTTATAAAATAAATTGGTTGTAATTGTTGGGAATTGTGTCCTAAAATCAATCATTTGATGATTAAGTTCATCTTTCTATATGAATTATTATTTAATAAATAAAAAATATTCTAACATTTTTCATCATAAAGTAACATCTTTCTTAAACTTTTGTACTGTGATGAAGTCACTAGAACTATGCTAGTGTATGATAAAGAGAGAATTTATCATATAGTTCGTAAATATGTTCGTGACCAAATGATACATCATTATGGAACAATGACGTTTATCAAGTGAAGGTCGTTATATGCCATATGGGTTGGTTGTCCTCTTATCCAAAGAGTGTGGTGACACTAGTATGGCATACAGGTGAGATGTAGGGGTACTCATCACTGAACAGGTGACTCACTTACTGAGCGTTCTGCTGTCAAGTGCTGCTTGTGAAACATATAGGTATAAGTATTCTTCAGACTTGAGATCACCATAGTGACTTGCAAGCAACTTACTGTGCTTTGGTGCCGAACTATCTGAATTTCTAATGCACTGACAGAAGGCTACTGGGTATATTCAAGTACTTGTGAAGTCTGTATATAGATCAAGATGGGATTGACCCTCTGGATTATTAGAGTTGATGTATCACTATATTTTAATTTAGTAAAATCTTGACCAGAGTAATCCATGAGATGGATTTGAAAGGTTGAAATACAATGCAGATGAAGCAATCTCGATTAACAGTTAACCTGAGACCATCCTAGAGCATTCAAGGTCAAAAGGATGAATTATGCGGTAACAATGTGTATGGGTTCTAAAATATTCTTTTATAATAATTCAACTTATCTGGATATCGGAAACTATTGCTAGATGGTATCTCGATTAGTATAGAAATTGGTTCCTATGCTATCCGATTTAGTGTTTGAACCTATGGAGTCACACACACAAGTCAGACAAAGTAGAAAAGAATTGATCTATATTTATATGTCTAATTTGAAAGTACTAGACTTAATTGAACATATACGCTAACTTGATTGAGAATTAAGTTATAGATCAAATGAGATTGAAGAGTCGACTATATCTAGCTAGTACTACATATGAGGTTCAGGTTCGATCCCGAGGATGAACAATTTTTGATCTATGATCTATAGAGCATATGAAAGATTAGATTTAAGTATTAATTTTAGATTAGATCTAAATTAATTAAACTTAAATAGATTCAAAATTCAAGTTAGACTGGGTACAAAAATCTTAAAGAGTTTGGGATTGACAGCCTTTCAAAATTATTTCGAACTAGCTTCGAATCGGATTTGAATTGGACCTATTTTGGATGAGATATGAGTATTCCCACTTGCACTGGGAATATCCCCTCATGAAGGATGACCAAAACCTGATTTGGTGCTTATTTGGGGCATCCCAAGTGGGTGTAGGAGTGGGTGCAAAATGGATGTCATAAGTGATGGCAATTCTATCTCATGTAGGAATCCTTCTTTCATGAGTATTGGACCAATTCAAATCATATTTGAGTTTGAAGTTCTACTCTCATTAGGTCATGAAAATCATCTATAAATAGAGAGGGTCTCTACCTATGGATGCATAGCAAATAGCAAACAAATTAGATTGAGAGAAGAGAGAGAGAGAGAGGTCCCTTCCTCCCTTTGGCCTCTCCCCTTGTTGCCGCCCCTCTTCCTTTGGGCATGGGGTCTCTTTGGGTGTCTCACCTACTGGTTTGAGAAGTCACACCAGCATATCTTATCCCTCAATTGATTGTGTTGTGAAGACAATTGGATTGGAGTTCATCCCACTTTTCTGCGGCGTTTGGCGTACATGCGAAGTAGAGCGTCTGCACATCCAGACCTTCATGAATGTTTATATTAGATAATTTGAGATTTGATCTCTGATTTTATTGTGATTTAGGTAGGAATTTGATCTTTAAATAAGTAAAATATTAGAAAAAAATTTTAGATGCAACCTGGGCATTCTGGAGAAAAACTGTTCCCTTCCTTTCAATTAGTATCAAAGCAGGCTTGAAATATATACATGCATGATAGAATTTTTTGAAAAAAATTACATAATATTTAATTAAAATTTTTTGTATAATATTAAATATAATTTAAATATATTTATATAAAATTTTTGATCTAATTTTGATCGGATCAGAGGTGCCTAATCAATAGTTGATTGAGGTTGTTATAAGTCTATTATAATAGAATTCTGTTGTTACTGAATTTCTGAAGGAATAGCAATGTGAATTAAAATCTATTTTAAATTTATTTTAATAGAATTTTAATATTATTATTTTTTTTATAAAGTGGGGTTTATTTTAGATCTAAATTAGATCCATTTTGATAGATATTTAGATCTGAATCCTATCAGAATTCAGTACTGTGCGAAAATAGATTTTACCAAAAATTTATTTCTTATGCATTCATATTTGCATCTAATTAATTTTTTATATGATATCAAATCTAAAATTAATATTTTATAATTAGTATAAGATATATTTTAGATCTAATATGATGTATATGATATATTAAATCTAATTAGTTAGATGAAGAACATAATTGATAAGATCAAGGATATGTTCATGACATAAAATAGTTTTGTCAATAATTACATGTTGATGTAATTATATATGAAATTAGATTTTAGATCTTAGTAGCCTAGTACTCAGATTGGTGAGATAATCAGACCATCCAGTCATAGGAGATTGAAGAGATTAATCTCTCTTTTACCTATTCGATGGGTTCTCTTATGACGTATAGGGGTGTCATTGTGATCCGATTTTATGAAGAAAAAAAATAAATAAATTTTTATGTATTATTTTGATCATAAATATGTTTGAATTAGATCTAAAGTAATTTATGATTTATTATAATAGGATAAAATTTAGATATAAAATTATTTTAGATCTGAATTGCATATTACATATAATGTAAATGATATAAATCTAAAGGTTGTCATGATACATGAGATGTATGTATGAAGTTTAGATCATACCTATATATATTTAATTATTAAACATATTATAAAAATTTGATTTTATGTATTGAAACATATAATATGCTTCATCTGAAATTCTTGTAGAATAGTTCTACAGACTGAAACACACGTTTCACACACTTAATTATGAATTAAGTTTTGAATGATCTTGATTTGAGAATTGAAGATCATTAAGACACCACATAAAATGATGAAAAAAGGATTAGCATGAATCAGGTCCTTCTAATGGGTTAGATCTAGGGTTAGAAATATATATGGATCATATAAAAAAATTGATTAAATCTAATCAAATGTTAAATTAGATCAAGTCAGTATTTTTCTAGATCAATCTTAATAGTTATAGTTTGATCAAGTCCATATGTTAGACCCTTATAAATGGACCATGATCATGGCTCTGTGGTTGAGCTCGAACCTTTTAGTTTGCCAAATCGAAACTAATTAACCAGTTGATGTCTAAGGTAAGTTTGACAGATTCGATCAAGTGGTTTTTAATTGAGAGCTATTCACTTAGATGCATCTACAGTGAGTTAAGAGCATATTCCTCCTACTGATCTTACTTACCTGACCAACATGATAGATTATATTTTGATTAGGTCACTAGTTGATTCGTGTACATCCATGCCATTAAGGTAAATCAGTATGATTGATTTAGGTATCTTTAGATTAGTTTGTGCCTAATCTTTTACATGACTTGGTGAAGTCAGTGGGAGGATTTACAGTTTGCAAGTCAACTTCTTCTCTTATCCTCAGATCAATAAAATTAAATTTTCTAAATTATTAGATCCATAAAGTGATAAAAGTTATGAGATAACTTGGTCATTGCCTCCTATTAAGGTGCATGATAATGAGTCTAATATTTCAAATAGGCATTGGAGGTGCCACACGCCTGATGTCTATTACGTATTGGAATTATCATTCTTCATATGACCATCATGATATACCTTCAGATTAATGCTCAGATTGGCCAAGTCACACTCAGGCTTGGACATCCATTTGTTGGATGCACTTGATATGTCATGTTAATAGTTGGACCTAACCAAAATTTTTAGTGGAGATGCCACACGCCTGCTGAAGGGATGCCTAAGACCAAACTTATTGTTAGAAGTTGTTTGGAGAAACAATTGGTTATGAAACTACCCATGGATGTACTAAGGTTGGCCGAGCCACACTCGGATCTGAATGCAGTCCATGTAGATTCTAGTACCCGCTAAAAAATTAGTGTAATTCCTCAAGTTGGAGGTAGAGGCTACCAATCCGTAAAAATAGTAGGAAAACCTTTAGACTAAAGTCCATATCTTCAAAATTAAAAATAATTCATATACTAATAGGCTAATATTTTCTCCTTTCAATTATGGCCAACATACTATCCCTCCATATACTGTTGGACAGCGACAAGCTCATCGGACCCAACTTCGATAGTTGGTATCGAAAGTTGAAGATCTGTTACAGCACGAAAAGATTTTGTACATCCTTACAGATCAAGCACCTAAAGAACCTGCAGCCAATGCTCCTCGTATCGTGAAAGATACTTACATGAAGTAGCTCAATGACTGCATGACTGTGTATTGCGTGATGAGGGCAGCTATGAATGATGAACTTAGTCGTAAGTTCGAAGATGCGCAGCCAGAGGAGATCATTCAAATGTTGAATGAGTCCTTCGGCACCCTTGAGGATGCGGAGAGACATAAAATCTCCTGCGCAGTATTCAATACCCGTATGCAAGAGGAGGCTTCAGTCACCGATCATGTATTGTATATGATTGAGTAGATTGAATGTCTTAGCAAACTTGGCTTTCCGTTGCATGAATAGTTAGGCAAGGATGTTATCCTCAATTTGCTACCAAAATCTTACTTACCCTTTCTCAGTCATTATAGAATGATGAAGCCTGCGGTAAACTACCATGATTTACTAGAATTACTATAGACTTTTGAGAAGGATCACTAGCTCTAGAAGGAGTCAGTGAATTTAGTAGGAGGTTCATCTACAAGGTATCGATCTTTTAGGAGAGAAAATAAGAAAAAGGTGCAGAAATTTTATGTTGTCGATCCAAGCAGAGCAAACTACCAAAAATTGACAAGAGCCAGGCAGAATGCTTCTTCTATAAGAAGCTGGATCATTGAAAAAAAAATTATCCTGCTTATATAGCCACCCTTGACCCAAATAGGCCTAAGAACAAGAGAAAGACGCAAGTGGTTGCTTCACAAGGTATTTATATAATAACATCTTATAATTTTTCTGTTTGTGATACTACTACCTGGGTATTGGATATCGAAAGTTTTATTAATATATGCAATTCATTGTAGGAACTATAGATAAGTAGAAAGTTTCGAGATAGCGAGCGGTTCCTTAATGTTGGAGATGGAAGTCTTATTCTATTTCTGGTCCTAAAAACTTTGCAGTTAGTCTTCGAGTCTAGTAGTGTCATGTTAAAGGATTGTCATTATTGTCCCTCTTTTTTGATGAATATCATCTTTGTAGGCCTTTTGACCAAATTTAATTACAAGTTTATAATAAAGAATAATTTTTGTGATATCATTATGAATGATACTACAATTATGTGTGGACAATTGAAACATGGCATATACATAATATCACAGCTTGTTAGTGTAATGTACACAGTCAGTAAATGCCCTAAATTAGATAATGTCAATGAATCCTATCTTTGGCATTGTAGGCTTGGTCATGTGAATAAGAATAGAATTGATAGGTTGATCAAAGAACATATCCTTGAGATAGATGATTGTGAATCATTACCTACCTATGAGTCCTGTCTAGTTGGTAAGATGACTAAGTCACCTTTTAAAAAAAAAGATAAAAGAGCCAGTGATGTGCTAGGTCTAATACATACTGATATATACGGACCTATGAACATAAGTACCAGAGGAGGATACTACTACTTTATTACATTTACAAACGACCTATCGAGGTATGGATATGTCTATCTTATGAAACATAAGTCAGAATCATTTGAAATATTCAAATAATTTGATGCTGAAGTAGAGAAATAAACTGAAAAGAGTATTAAGATCTTTCGATCAGACTGAGGAGGCGAATACCTCACCAGTGAGTTCCTGACATATCTAAAAGAGAATGGGATTCTCTCACAGTGGACCCCTCTTAGAACACCACAGCATAATGGTGTGTCCGAGAGAAAGAATCGAACCTTGTTAGACTTGGTCTGATCTATGATGGGCTTTACGAGTCTGTCAATCTCTTTTTGGAGATATACTCTAGAAACTGCCTGCTACATTTTAAATAAGGTGCCCAGCAAGTCTGTCGATAAGACTTCTGATGAGATATGGACTAGGCGTAAGTCAGTATTCTCACATCTTAGGGTCTGGGGGTGTCCAGCTTATGTCAAGCGTTTAAAGACAGATAAGCTTGGATCGAAGTCTAATAAAAGCTTGTTCGTAGGGTACCCAAAAGAAACTAAATGATACTACTTCTACCTCATTGCAGAGCAAAAAGTGTTTGTCAGTAGCCAAGCAGTCTTTTTGAAAAAGGAGTTCCTTGGTGAAGGAGCTAATGCCTGTAAAATTGAACTTGATGAAGTTCATGAGGTGGGAGGACCGACGTACACAGATTTGAATTTGATTGGTGAATCAAATTCAGAGCCAGTAAAGGCACTATTAAGGAGATCCGGTAGAGTACCGTATCAGCCGAACAGATACTATGATTTTTTGATCCAGGATGGTGGTCCCATCGAACTTGATGAGAACGATGAGGATCCGATCACCTATATGGAGGCCATGCAAAGGTCCAACTCCCAGAAATGACTTGAGACCATGAAGTCTGAGATGGAGTCTATAGAGATCATTGGTGTATGGACACTGGTTGATCTGTCCAAAGAGATAAAACTCATAGGATGTAAATATATTTTCAAAAGAAAAAGAGGAGCAGACGGAAAAGTGGAGACCTATAAAACCCGTCTAGTTGTCAAGGATTATCGTCAGCATTATGATATTGACTATGATGAGATATTTTCTCCTATGGCAATGCTTAAGTCCATCCGAATTATGCTTGCTATCGCTGCACACTTAAATTATGAGATTTGGTAGATGGATGTCAAAACTGCTTTCCTTAGTAGGGAGCTAGAAGAAGAAGTATATATGATACAACCTGAAGGATTCACATCCACAGATGAGTCGAAAGTGTACAAGTTGAAAAGGTCTATTTATGGATTTAAGCAGGCATCGAGGAGTTGGAACATGCATTTTGATAAGGTGATCAAAACGTATAGCTTCGTTAGAAATGGAGAAGAGCCTTGCGTTTACAAGTGGGCTTCTGATTTTGTAGTCATTTTTCTTGTGCTATATGTGGATGATATACTGTTACTAGGAAATGATATTCCAGCTTTACAGAGTGTGAAGCTGTGGCTATCATCACAGTTCTCTTTGAAGGACTTGGAAGAAGTATCCTACTTTCTTGGGATAAAGATCTATAGAGATAGATCTAGAAGGATGCTTGGACTATCCCAATCCACGTACATTGATTCATTGTTGAAGTATTTCAATATAGATAATTCTAAGAAAGATTATCTTCCGATAGGCCATGAAATTACTCTTTCCAAGAAGGATTGTCCGACCTCCTGAGGAGAGAGAGCGTATGAGTAAAATATCATATGCTTCAGTAGTTGGATCTATCATGTACGCTATGACATGTACGAGACTGAATGTGGCCTATTCACTAAGAGTAGTGAGTAGGTACCAGTCTGATCCAGATGAGAAGCATTGAAAGATTGCGAAAGTAATTCTTAAGCATTTGAGAAATATTAAAGACCAACGATTTATCTATGGAGACACTGATCTACAACTTATGGGATATACTGATTCCAGCTTTTAGTCAAATTATGATGACAGCAGAAGTATGTCAGGCTACATATTTACTTGGAATGGAGGAGCTGTTTGCTGGAAGAGTTCTAAGCAACATATTGTAGCCGATTCTATTTGCGAAGTGGAATACATTACTACATCGGATGCTACAAAAGAGGCGGTGTGGTTGCGAAAGTTCATCAGTGAGCTGAAAGTTACACCTTTCATTGATGGTCATGTATTGCTATACTGTGACAGCTCTAGTGCCATAGCTCAGGCAAAAGAACCCAAGTCGCACCATCGCAACAAGCATGTTCTGTGCTGCTATCAGCTAATGTGAGAGATCATGAACCGTGATGACGTCGAACTTCAAAAGATCGATGGAAAGAAGAACCTAGCCGACCCCTTCACTGAAGCTCTCGAGATCAAAGAGTTCGATAACTTCAAATGAAAGATGGGTATAAGATATTGCCCCGATTGACTTTAGTCCAAGTGAGAGTTGTCGAAAATTATATCCTAAAATCAATCATTTGACGATTGAGTTCATCCTTCTATATGAATTATTATTTAATAAATAAAAATTATTCTGATATTTTTCATTATAAAGTAATATCTTCCTTGAATTCTTGTACTGTGATGAAGTCTCTAGAACTATGCTAGTGTACGATAAAGAGAGAATTTATCGTATAGTTCTTAAACATATTCGCGACTAAATGATATGTCATTATGGGATGATGACGTTTATCAAGTGGAGGTCATTGTGTGCCATATGGGTTGGTTGTCCTCTTAACCAAGGAGTGTGGTGATACTGGTATGGCATACAAGTGAGATGTAGGGGTACATCATCACTAAATAGGTGACTTACCTGCTGAGCATCTTGCTGTCAAGAGCTGCTCGCGAAACACATAGGTATAAGTATCCTTCAGACCTGAGATCATCATAGTGACTTGCAAGCAACTCACTGTATTTTGGTGTCGGACTATCTGGATTTTTAATATAGTGATGGAAGGCTACTGGGTACAGTCAAGTACTTGTGAAGTCTATGTGTGGATCAAGATGTGATTGACCTCTCCGGATTATTGAAGTTGATGTATCGCTGTATTTTAATTTAGTAAAGCCTTGACCAGAGTAATCCATGAGATATATTTGAAAGGTTGAAATACAATATGGATAAAGCAATCTCGGTTGACAGTTAACCTGAGACCATTCTAGAGCATTCAGGATCAAAAAGATGAATTATATGGTAACCATGTGTATGGGTTCTGAAATATTTTTTTATGATAATTTGACCTATCTGGATATCGAAAATCATTGCTAGATGGTATCTCAATTAGTGTAGAAATTGGTTTCTATGCTACTGACTTAGTATTTGAACCTATGGAGTCACGCATACAAATCAGACAAAGTAGGAAGAAATTGGCCTATGTTTATATATCTAATTTGGAAGTACTAGACTTAATTAAACATATAAGCTAACTTGATTGAGAATTAAGTTGTGGGTTAAACGGAATTGAAGAGTTGATAATGTCTAGCTAGTACTACACATGAGGTTCAAGTTTGATCCCGAAGATGGATAGTTTTTGATCTATGATCTACTAAGCATATGAAAGATTAGATTTAAGTACTAATTAATTTCAGATTAGATCTGAATTAATTGAATTTAAATAGATCTAAAATCTAAGTTAGACTTGGTATAAAAATTCTAAAGAGTTTGAGATTGACAGCCATTCGAAATTGTTTCAAACCAACTTCGAATTGGATTCGAATTGGATCTGTTTTGGATGAGATATGAGTATTCCCACTTGCACTAGAAATACCCCCTCATGAAGGATGACCAAAACCTAGTTTGGTGCTTATTTGGGGCATCCCAACTGAGTATGGGAGTGGGTGCAAAGTGGATGTCATAAGTGATGGCAATTCTTTCTCATGTAGGAATCTTTTTTTCATGAGTATTGAATCAATTCAAATCAGATTTGAATTAGGAGTCCTACTCTCATTGGATCATGAAAATCATCTATAAATAGAGAAGATCTCTACCTATAGATGCATAGTAAATAGCAAATAAATCAGATTGAGAGAAGAGAGAAAGAGAGAGAGAGAGAGGTCCCTTCCTCCCTTTGGCCTCTCCCCTTGTTGCCGCCCCTCTTCCTTTAGGCGTGGGGTCTCTTTGGGTGTCCCACCTGCTGATTTGAGGAATCACACCAGCACATCTCATCCCTCAATTGATTGTGCTATGAAAGCAATTGGGTTGGAGTTCATCCCATTTTTCTGAGGTGTTTGGCATGCATGCGAAGTAGAGGGTCTGCACATCCAGGCTTCTGTAAAGGTTTATATCAGATAATTTGGGATTTGATCTCTGGTTCCACTATGATTTAGGTAAGAATTTGATCCTTAAATAAGTAAAATATTAGAAAAAATTTTTAGATGCAACCTGAGCATTTTGGAGAAAAACTATTCCCTTCCTTTCAAGTTGCACGTGGTCTTTTAATTGACAGTCTATATTTCTTGCATGTTGATGCAAATATGAATTTGAATGAACAAATAGTGAGTACCATAGGTCAAAAAAAATTCAGAGATAAAATTAACTAGAAGTTATTTAAAATTTTTTTAATTAATTCTCAAATTGCAGAGAGATGCTGAGAGTGGCGAGCTTCCTGGTAGGATCGATGTCTACCAGAGGACCCATCAGCTACGGTCAGGGGAGTGGACGACAAGGAGTCAGGAGCTCTTTGTAAGTTCTTTCAATTATTTTTTTATTCATAATCTGATTTTTATTAAAAAATCAAAATACTTTTAATTTTAATTTTCAGAATCATATGATAGACATGAGATCCCAGCCTACCTCTGAGGGCTCAACCGCACCCACAGATGATGAGATCTATGATCAGATACTTGATACGAGATCCTGTTATGTTAGGGGTCTAGGGTATGGGATCACTGCTCCCTCATCCTCACACTCATCTAGGACTGACATCCATTCTACGTGTGAGGCTCGACTGATGGAGGTGTAGAGGCAGACTACCGAGGATCGATAGCAGACTGTCGTGGATCGATAGCAGGCTGAGTAGCGAGCTCAAGAGTCGGCTACATGCATCGATGACTATCAACAGATCCAGATCTAGATGATGGAGTGGATGGTGCAGATGGAGTAGACGATACAGCTGATGAGGTAGCAGCAGACTGATTCGAGCTCCATCGTTGGTCCGAGCTCCGTCGAGTGCTCTCCGTCCCCAGCTCATTCTTTAGATGTCAATATTTGATGGCATATTGATGTACTTTTTTTATTTCAAATCTCTTATAAATAAAATTTAATATAATAAAATAATAAAATTTATTTATCAATTTATTATTTTAATTTATTATTTTAATTTTTTTAATTTATAAAAAATATTATACATATAAATTTAAAATATATATTTATAATTTTTTTAAAAAAAATATGATTAAATTATTAGTGATGTAATTATTTCTAATAAAATTTTTATCGACAAAAATATTTTACTAATATAATTTAATTTTTTAATAAATATATAATTAACAGCAATGAAAATTTATTCATCATAAATAATTATTAGCGATGTAACTTTCATTAAAAATTACCTTATTTATGACATAAAGTTCTTGTTGATAATATTATTCAATTTTATTTACTAAAATTTTTTTTGTTAAATTAATAGTGATGAATTTTTTTGTTACAAAAATTATTTTTTACGATGTAAATTTTTCATCGCTAAAAATTTTAGAAATAATAGCGATAAAATTTTTTTCATTGCTATTAATTTTTTAATTTATCATTGATGATATTTTTCATCGCAAATACCTTTTTTTTATGATTAAATTTTTTCATTCTTTTTTTAATGATGAAAACTATTCATCGTAAATATCTTTTATTAGTGATAAATTTTTTTTTCATTATAAAATATTATCAACGATAGGATTATTTGTGATGAAATATTAGCGGCTAAACTTTCATCGCTAATATTATTAGCAACAAAAATTGATTATTAGCGATGAAAAGTTTTCATCGCTAATAACCTGTTTTATTGTAGTGAGTACTTGTGGCATCATAGACTAGACCATATTGGAGAGAGCAGGATAAATAAACTAAAAAAGGATGGGATCTTTGGCTCTCTTCATTCAAAATCGTACCCAACTTGTGAATCTTGTCTTCGAGAGAAAATGGTCAAGTTACCTTTTGTAGAACATGGGGAAAGAGCCACTGAGTTACTTGCCCTGGTACACACTAATATGTGTGGGCCACTTGATGAACAGGCCAAGAATGGTTATAGCTACTTCATCATCTTTACCAATAATTTGTTTAGGTATGAGTATGTGTATCTAATGAAATACAAGTCTGAAGCTTTTGAAAAGTTCAAGAAATTCAGAAATGAAGTAGAAAAATAAACAGACAAACCCATTAAGGTCCTTCGATCTGATCGAGAAGGTGAATATCTTAGTCAAAAATTTTTAGGATATCTTAAGGACAATGGCACAGTCTCTCAATGGATTCTTCCTAAAAAACCTTAGCTCAACGAGGTATCCGAAAGGAAGAATAGGACGCCATTAGATATGGTCAGGTCTATGATGAGCTTCACTGATTTATCCTTATATCTTTGGAGATATGCCTTATTAACTGTAATTCACCTATTGAATAGGGTTCCATCAAAATTCATTCCTACCACACCGTATGAGATATGGTACGGTAAGAAGTTGAGTCTAGGTTATCTTAAGATTTGAAGATGTCTGGTCTATGTTAAGAGACAGATGGCGATAAATTAGAAGATAAATCTGTAATAGCTTGCTTTATAGAGTATCCAAAAGAATCAATGGTGTAGTATTTCTGCTTTCTACAAGATCACAATGTGATTATGAGTCGGAACATCATATTCCTAGAAAAATAGTTTATCCAAGATGGTGGTAGTGGAAAGTTAGTTAAGCTTGAAGAGAAGGTCTCTAAAGAGCAAAGAGCTATAGATCCTCGAAAAACCATTATTCATGACCAATAGTTGATGTTTCTCTACCACCTGGTAGATCTAGCAGGATCTTCTAACCTCCTAAAATGTACATGAATATGTTTACAAAGGAAGTAAAAAAAATATTCCTTATGAAAGATAAGGGTCATAGTGATGATCTTAATACCTTTGATCAGGCGATATCTGACATCGATTTTGAGAAATGGTTAGATGTAATGAAGTCAGAAATTGATTCGATGCACTCGAACCAAGTATGGACTTTAGTAGATCCATCCGAGGATATAGTACCTATTGGGTGTAAATAAATCTATAAAAAAAAAATAGGTATCAATGGTAAGGTAAGAATCTATAAAGCTAGGCTTGTGACAAAAGATTATAGTCAACACGAGGGCATTAACTATCAGAAAATCTTCTCGTCCGTAACCATGTTAAAATACATCCACACTCTACTTACTGTTGTAGCTTATTATGATTATGAAATCTGACAGATGGATGTGAAAACTGCTTTTTTGAATGGATATCTTGAGGAAGATATTTATATGGAGCAGTCTTTGGGTTTCATATCTAGTGATGGTGATCACAGAGTCTGTAAGCTGCAAAGATTTATATACGGATTAAAGTAAGCTTCTCAGAGTTGGAATCTTCATTTTGATGATGCAATCAAATCATTTCATTTCATCAAGAACGAAGAGGAACTTTGTGTATACAAAAAGATCAGTGGGAGCGTAATAACATTCTTCATATTATACGTGGATGATATTCTCCTCATTGGAAATGATATTTCTATGTTGACCATAGTCAAAAGATGGTTGTCCAAGAAATTCTCCATGAAAGACCTAGGAGAAGCATCCTATATTTTTACAATAAAAGTCTATAGAGATAAACCTAAAAGGATGCTAGGCTTGTCACAAAAGCTGTACATAGAGAAAGTACTGAAGAGGTTTAGCATAAAAAAATTTAAAAAAAGACTTCTATCTCTTGGGCATAGGAGTATGATATGCTATATACTCGATCTGAAATAGCCATTGCTATGAGTGTCACGAGCAGATATCAATCGAATCCAGGCTAGGAGTGATGGATTGTTGTAAAAATATCTTTAAGTACTTGAGAAAAACTAAGAATTTGTTTCTGATTTTTAGAGAATGGATAGAGTTAGGAGTGAAAGGATACATGGATGCTGATGATAGAATGTCTACATCAGAGTGTATTCTTATGCAATATTGGTTCGGTATATTGGAAAGTTTCAAACAACTAATCAATGAAAGTCGAGTATGCTGTAGATGTGTAGGATGAAATCTGATTTTAATATTAATTACAGAACTGGATGTCATACTATTAGATGCTATGACAATGTAATGCAAAGATAACAGCGCCATAGCCCTTGCTAAGGAGCCTAGATCTCATTAGAAGTCCAAGTATATAAAGCAGTGATATACACAACTACCTCGAGAAAAAATATGTTGAGGTGTGAAGAGTAGACTCTGTGGACAATGTGGCAAATTTGCTGTCAAAGCAATTGAGCCAGCCAAAGATGGAAGTGCACCTTGAGAAGATGGGACTTAGATTAGTAGCTAATTGACTTGAGTCCAAGTGGGAGATTGTTAGATGTATGTCTTAGAAGTCAATCTGGCTGATATATTATAATAAATCTAAGGCATAATTTTATACTTAATACATT
The DNA here is from genome assembly GCF_000442705.2 of Elaeis guineensis. Taxonomy (NCBI): domain Eukaryota; kingdom Viridiplantae; phylum Streptophyta; class Magnoliopsida; order Arecales; family Arecaceae; genus Elaeis; species Elaeis guineensis. Next base: position 113,568,706 of record NC_025998.2, on the reverse strand, counting down.
GATTTAATTAATAAAAAGATAAATTTAATTTTCATTCAAGTGTGATGTGTTCTTGAATTATCTATGGAATTAATATTTCGATACATATTCTCAAGGTGCTAAAAATTAGAGGTATGTATATAATTTTTAAATGCTCCCAATCATAGTATCATTATGAAGATAGTGATCGATTTGGATAGACCGACGTACAGATTGCTTCTTTTAGGATAGATGAGTCTCTGGTGTACAGTGTAAAGACACTAAGCGACGAGTGCAGATAGTTGTTAGAGAATAATTAGTACTGAGCGTGATCATACGAAAGATTACTTGAATTTCTATTCAATCATCAGTGATTGTCTCGATGCTGTAGTTGTATGAATGGTCTTTTGATCTGTGATGGTATGATTGCTCATAGTGAGACTGTTGGAGTTTGACTGATACATAAACATGGTCTTAATGAGCCCTTGTAGTGGATGTTGATGACAGTTGATCCATTATAGGAGTAGGATATGCATCTAGATGAAATCTATCGATCTTGATAGAGAGGACTAGTCCTATGAGATTTGAGAGGCTAAGTCTAAGAGTCTGTGGCTACAACAATATGATTGATGAATTTTTTTTTTATGAGGATCATAATTGGACTTGAGCTGATTGAATTTATTATATGACTGATGATGAGGTTTGATGATTTATCTATGACTTTTCATCTAATCGGGACTCAGAATACAGGGATTGAATCACATATAAACTATACCTTGAGGTTATTTTTCAGTTCTACTGGATTGCCACTATATACTGCTAGGTCTCACTAGTGGATTGTGAGAGCTCACGAGGATTGCTCAGGATTGACAATCCTTAATGAATTAGAGTAAAATTATTCCGACCCATTGAAATGAGTTTCAATGATACTATGATAGAGATCATTGTATATCTCACTATCAGATCGAATTGAACTTATGGGATCACACAACAAAGGGATTAGACCTGGAATAAGCAATTGAGCTTATGAAGTCTCAATTAGGTTTAGAGAAATCCTATTGGGTTCAGGGTAACCTTGCTATCATATAGTTAAACCCAATTTTTTCTTTGTATTTGAATTTTTTATTTGATAAGATTAATTCAAATTTAATTATTTACAAATAACTTAAATGAATTAGATTTATTGGACTCTAATTGTTGGGTACCTAGGATTTTGGATCATATGAAGTAAGGGATCAAACCGTTAATCAATTTTCTTGATAGTTTTGATGGGATGCCACCTGATTTGATCAAGTTGGGCATGCCCATCCATTAGAGGGCATGTGAGACCAGCATGGGGAATCCCATGGGTGCCATGTGGCATATATATTTATGGGTGCAAGGGCTCCAATAGTTGGCACCTAAAGAATCTCCTAAAGGGAGTCAAATAACAAAAAGAATAAGGATTCCTAATACAAGTAGGACTTGTATTAAGTAGTTGTTTGATTTTGAATAGGATTCAAACCTAATGCTTATTTAAAAGGCCCTTTCTTAAGGCTCCTTATCACAGATTTTCAGCACCCCATGCTTCCCTTAGAAACTCCCCACACCCCCTCTCTCTTCTCCCTTGAAGATCCAACGCCCAAGGAGGTTGGGCGTCTTCAATTCTCCATGCCCAATAGGAGCTTGGGCATTCCTTTGCTTGCTGGTTTTTAGTCCTTGGTTGCCTCATAATCAAGAGAAGAAAAGCAAGAGAAGAAGAGAAGAAGAAGATCAAGAAAAAGATCAAAGAGTTGATCGCGATCCAGGCTTCGTTCAGATTCGTAGGCTGATTTTTCTTAGAGAAGATAAATCAATACCAAAGAGGGCTGTTCTAGGCTAATCCTGAGTGGATACCTATAGAGGTCGAGTACTTGCATGACTAAGAAAGAATCTACTCTCTGCTAGATCCAGACTGGAAGAAAAGATTTGTGAAACAGGTATGTGATTTGATCATATATTCAATTTCACATAAAATTCAGCATGTATTTAATTTTAGCATATGAAGTAGATCTTAGTATTCTATATTTTATGCATGCATGATGTAGATTAAAAGTTATTTTAATCTTCTATTTCGTTATGTTGTTTAGAAAAAAAAATTTTGAAACATAAATGCATGCCTCGACATGGAGATTCCAACACGGACCAGCTCATTAAGTTTTCCTCCTAGCCATACCCACACAGAGGACAACCTATGGGACCTCTACAGTCCGTCGAGTTATCTTCGGATCCTCCATCCCATCAATCTCTATCCAGACCAGCTCATTGAGTTTCTCTTTGAGCTACACTCCTGTGGAGGACAACCTACGGGACCTCCGTAGCCCATCAAGTTATCTTCGGATCCTCTAGTCCGTTGATCTATATTCAGGCTAGCTCGTCGAGTTTTTCTCTGAGCCATACTCCTATGGAAGATAATCTACAGGACCTCCATAACCTGTCGAGTTATCTCTAGGTCCTCCAATCCATCAATCTCTTTCCGAACCAACTCGTTGAGTTTTTCTTTGAGCCATACTCCTATGGAGAACAATCAATGGGACCTCCGCAGCCCGTCGAGTTATCTTTGGGTCCTCTAACCCATCGATCTCTATCCGAGCCAACTCGTCGAGTTTTTCTCTGAGCCATACTCCTGTAGAGGATAACCTTTGGGACCTCCATGACCCATCGAGTTATCTCCGGATCCTCCAGCCCATCTATCTCCATCCGATCCAGCTCGTCGAGTTTTTTTTTAGCCGTACTCCTGTGAAGGGCAACCTACGTGACCTCTGCAGTTCGTCGAGTTATCTTCAGATCCTCTAGCCCATCGATTTCAGTCCAGACCAACTCGTCGAGTTTCTCTCAGAGCCATACTCCTATGGAGGACAACCTCTGGTACCTCCGCAGCCCATTGAGTTATCTCCGAGTTCTCCAGTCTGTCGATCTCTATTCGGATTAGCTCGTCGAGATTTTCTCTGAGTCGTACTCCTGTGGAGGACAACCTATGGATCTCCACAGCCCATCAAGTTATCTCTAGATCCTCTAGCCCATCGATCTCTATCTGGACCAGCTCGTTGAGTTTTTCTCTAAGCCATGCTCCAGTGGAGGACAACCTATGAGACCTCTATAGCCCGTCGAGTTATCTCCGGTTCTCCAACCCGTCGATCTCTATTCGGGCCAGCTCATTGAGTTTTTTTTCGAGCCGTACTCCTGCAGAGGACAACCAACGGGACCTCCACAACCCATCGAGTTATCTCTGAGTCCTCCAGTATGTCGATCTCTATCCAAACCAGCTCATCGAGTTTCCCTCCGAGCCATACTCCTGCGGAGGATAACTTGTGGGACCTCTGCATCCCATCAAGTTACCTCCGGATTCTCCAGTCCGTCGATCTCTATTGGGATCAACTCATCGAGTTTTTCTCCGAGCTACACTCCTACGAAGGACAACCTACAGGACCTACATAGCCCATCGAATTATCTTTGGATCCTCCAGTCCGTCGATCTCTATCCGGACCAATTTGTCGAGTTTTTTTTCGAGCCGTACTCCTGTAAAGGATAACCTACGGAACCTCTACAGCCCGTCGAGTTATCTTCGAGTCCTCCAACCCATCGATCTCTATTCAGACCAGCTCATCGAGTTTTCTTCGACCCGTACTCCTATAGAGGATAATCTATGGGGCCTCCGTAGTCCGTCGAGTTATCTCTGAGATCTCCAGCCTGTCAATCTCTATCCGGACCAGCTGGTTGAGTTTTTCTTCGAGCCGTACTCTTGAGAGGATAACCTACGGGACCTCCACTGCCCGTTGAATTATCTTCAGGTCCTCTAGCCCATCGATCTATATCTAGGCCTGCTCGTCGAGTTTCCATCCAAGCCGTACTCTTATGGAGGATAATCTACGAGACCTCCATAGTCCGTCGAGTTATCTTCGATTTCTTCAGTCCATCGATCTCTATTCGAATCAGCTCGTTGAGTTTTTTCCCAAGCCATACTCCTATTGAGGACAACCTATGGGACCTCCATAGCTCGTTGAGTTATCTTTGGGACCTCTAGCCCGTCGATCTCGATTCGGACCAACTCGTCGAGTTTTTGTCTGAGCCATACTTCTATAGTAAACAACCTATGGGACCTCCACAGCCTATCGAGTTATCTCTGGGTCCTCCAGCCCATCGAGTTATCTCTGGGTCCTCCAGCCCATCGATCTCTATTCGGGCCAGCTTGTCGAGTTTTTCTCTGAGTCATACTACTGTGGAGGACAACCTATGGGTCATCCATAGCCCGTCGAGTTATCTTCAGATCTACCAGCCCGTCGATCTCTATTTGGGCCAGCTCGTCGAGTTTTCTTTCGAGCCGTATTTTTGTGGAGAACAATCTATGGGACCTCTGCAACCCGTTGAGTTTTCTTCAGATCCTCTAGTCCGTCGATCTCTTTTTGGGCCAGCTCATTGAGTTTTGCTCCGAGCCGTACTCCTACGGTAGACAACCTACGGGACTTCTACAACTGTCGAGTTATCTCCAGATCCTCCATCCTGTCGATCTCTATTCAGACCAGCTTGTCGAGTTTTCCTTCGAGCCGTACTCTTATGGAGGACAACCTACGGGACCTCTGCAGCCTGTCGAGTTATCTTCAGATCTTCCATCTTGTCAATCAATATTCAAGCCAGCTTGTTGAGTTTTTCTTTGAGCCGTACTCCTACAGAGAACAACCTACAGGACCTCTGTAATCCATCGAGTTATTTTTGAATCCTTCTGTCCATCAATCTCTTTCGGGGCCAGCTCGTCAAGTTTTTCTCCAAGCCATGCTCCTATAGAGGATAACCTATGAGATCTCCACAGCCCGTCGAGTTATTTTCGGATCCTCTAGTCCATCGATCTTTATCCAGAATAGCTCGTCGAGTTTTTCTTTGAGATGTACTCCTACAGAGGACAACCTATGGGTCCTCCATAGCCCATCAAGTTATCTTCGGATCCTCCAGCCTGACTTCAACCAGACCAGCTCATCGAGTTTTTCTCCAAGCTATACTTCTACAGAGGGCAAACTACAGAACCTTCACAGCCCGTCAAGTTATCTTCGGATCCTCTAGCCTATTGATCTTTGTCCAGACCAGCTCATCGAGTTTTCCTCAGAGCCGTACTCTGATGGAGGATAACCTATGGAACCTCCGTAGTCCATCGAGTTATCTCCAAGTCCTCCAGCCCGTCGATCTCCATCCTGATTAACTCATTGAGTTTCTCTCCAAGCCATACTCTTGCAGAGGACAACCTACAGGATCTCCATAGTCCGTTGAGTTATCTCTAGGTCCTCTAGCCTGTCGATCTCTATCCAGACCAGCTCGTCAAATTTTTTTCTGAGTCGTACTCTAGCGGAGGATAACCTATTGGACCTCTGCAGCTCATTAAGTTATCTTCGAGTACTTCAGTTCGTCGATCTCTCTCCGGACCAGCTCGTCAAGTTTTTCTTTGAGCCATACTCCAGTAGAGGATAACTTACGGGATCTCCATAGCCCATCGAGTTCTCTTCAGATCCTCTAGCCCATCGATTTTTATTTGATCCAGCTCGTCGAGTTTTTTTTTGAGCTATACTCCTATGGAGGACAACTTATGGGACCTCCATAGCCTGTCAAGCTATCTCCAGGTCCTCCAGCCCTTCAATTTATATCCGAGCCAGCTCGTCGAGTTTTTCTCTGAGCCATACTTCTGTGGATGATAACTTATGTGACCTCCGCAGCCCGTCGAGTTATCTTTGGGTGCTCCAGTCCATTGATCTCTATCCAGACCAACTTGTCGAGTTTCTCTCCAAGCCGTATTCCTACGGAGGACAACCTACGAAAGCTCCACAGTCTATCGAGTTATCTCTGGGTCCTCTAGCCTATCGATCTATATTTAGACCAGCTCATCGAGTTTTCCTCCGAGCCGCACTCCTATGGAGGACAATCTATGGGACCTCCATTGCCCGTCGAGTTATCTTCGGGTCTTCCAATCCATCAATCTCTATCCGAGCTAGCTCATCAAGTTTTCTTTCGAGCCGTACTCTGATGGAGGACAACCTACGGGACCTCCGTAGCTCGTCGAGTTATCTCTGGGTCCTTTAGCCCATCGATCTCTATTCGAGCCAGCTTGTTGACTTTTTCTCCGAGCCGTACTCCTACAGAGGGCAATCTATGGGACCTCCATGGCCCATCGACTTATCTCTAGGTCCTCCAATCTATCGATCTCTAACCGGGCCAGCTCGTCAAGTTTTCCTCTAAGCCATGCTCCTGCGGAGGATAACCTACGGGACCTTCATAGCCCGTCGAGTTATTTTTGGATCCTCTAGTCCGTCGATCTCTATCAGGGCCAGCTCATCAAGTTTTTCTTCGAGCCATACTCTAGCGCAGGACAACCTACAGGACCTTCATAGCCCATCGAGTTATCTCTAGATCCTCCAACCCGTCGATCTATATTCGGGCTCATTGAATTTTTCTCCGAGCCATACTCCTGTGGAGGATAACCTACGGAACCTTTATAGCCCGTTGAGTTATCTCTGGATCCTCCAGTCTGTTGATCTCTATTCGGACATGCTCATTGAGTTTTCCTCCGAGCCATACTCCTACGGAGGACAACCTACGGGACCTCCGCAGCCCATGGAGTTATCTTCAGGTCCTCTAGCCCATTGATCTCTAATCAGGTCAGCTCATCGAGTTTCTCTCCAAGCCATACTCCTATGAAAGACAACCTAGGGACCTCCGTAGTCCGTCGAGTTATCTCCGAGTCCTCCAGCCCATTGATCTCTATCTGGATCAATCCATCAAGTTTTTCTCTGAGCTGAACTCCTACAGAGGATAACCTATGAGATCTTCGCAGTCTGTCAAGTTATCTTTAGATCCTCCAGCTCATCGATCTCTATCCAGGCTAGCACATTGAGTTTTCCTCCGAATCGTACTCCTGTGGAGGATAACTTACGATACCCCTATAGCCGATCGAGTTATCTTTAGATCCTCCAGTCTATTAATCTCTATCGAGACCAGCTCATCGAGTTTCTCTTCGAGCCATACACCTATAGAGGACAACGTATGGGACCTCCACAGCTTGTCGAGTTATCTCCAGATCCTTCAATCCATCGATCTGTATCCGAGCCAGCTCGTCAAGTTTCCCTTCGAACTGTACTTCTGTGGAGGGCAACCTATGGGACCTCTGTGGCCCATCGAGTTATCTCTAGATCCTCCAATTCGTTGATCTCTATTCAGACTAGATCATCGAGTTTTCCACCAAGCTGTACTCTTGTAGAGAACAACCTACGGGACCTCCACAGCTCATCGAGTTATCTTTGGGTCCTCTAGCCCTTCAATCTCTATCTGGGCCAGCTTGTCGAGATTCCCTCCAAGCCATACTCTTACGGAGGATAACCTACGGGACCTTTGTAGCCTGTCAAGTTATCTCTGGGTCCTCGGCCCATCAATCTCTATTCGAGCTAGCTCATCGAGTTTCCCTCCATGCCGTGCTTCTGTAGAGGAAAGCCTATGGGGCCTCCATCATCCATCGAGTTATCTCCGGATCCTCCAATCCATTGATCTCTATCCAGACCAGCTCGTCATATTTTCTTTCGAGCCGTACTCCTATGGAGGATAACCTACGGGACCTCAGTAGCATGTTGAGCTATCTCTTAGTCCTCCAACCCATCAATCTCTATTCGAGCCAGCTCATCAAGTTTTCCATTGAGCCGTACTCCTGTGAAAGATAACCTATGGGATCTCTATAGCCCATCGAGTTATCTCTGGGTCCTCTAGCTCGTCGATCTCCATCCGAGCCAGCTCGTCGAGTTTCCCTCCATGCCATACAGCTACAGAGGATAACCTACGGAGCCTCCGCAGCTCATTTAGTTATCTTCAAATTCTCCAACCCATCGATCTTTATCTACGTCAGGTCGATGAGTTTCCCCCCGAGCCATACTCCTGCGGAGGACAACCTATGGGATCTTCGCAGCCCGTCGAGTTATCTCTGGGTCCTCTGGCCCGTCAATCTCTATCCAGGCCAGCTCATCGAGTTTCTCTTCGAGCCACACTTCTGTAGAGGATAACCTATGAGATCTCTGCAGCCCGTTGGGTTATCACCAGATCCTCTAGTCCGTTGATCTCTATCCAGACCAGCTCGTTGAGTTTTTCTCTAAGCCATACTCCTATGGAGGATAACCTATAGGGCCTCTGTAGCTTGTGGAGCTATCTCCGAATCCTCCAGTTCGTCAATCTCTATCCGGACCAGCTCGTTGAGTTTTCTTCTAAACCATACTTTTGCGAACGATAACCTACGGGACCTCCACAGCCCGTCGAGTTATTTTTCTGTCCTCCATCCCATCGATCTCTATCTAGGCCAGCTCATTGAGTTTCCCTCCAAGCTGTACTCCTGTAGAGGACAACCTACATGACCTCCATAGCTCGTCGAGTTATCTCCAGATCCTCCATCCCATCAATCTATATCTGGGCTAGCTCCTCCTGTAGAGGACAACCTTCGAGATCTCTACAGCCATCGAGTTATCTCTGGATCCTCCAGTCCGTCGATCATTATCCGAGCCAGCTCATCGAGTTTTTCTCTGACCCACACTCCTGTGGAGGACAACCTACAAGACCTCCACAGCCTATCGAGTTATCTTCGAATCCTCTAGCCCATCAATCTCTATTCTAGTAGCTCGTCGAGTTTTTCTCTAAGACATACTCCTATGGAGGACAACCTACGGGACCTCCGCACCCCGTCGAGTTATCTTCAGATCCTCCAGCCTATCGATCTCTATCTGGGCTAGCTTGTCGAGTTTTTCTCTGAACCGTACTCCTATGGAGGACAACCTATCGGATATTCGTAGCCTATCGAGTTATCTCTCGGTAATCTAATCTGTCGATCTCTATCCGGACTAGCTCGTCAAGTTTTCCTCCGAGCCGTACTCCTACGGAGGACAACCTACGGGACCTTTGCAGCCTGTCGAGTTATTTCAGGGTCCTCCAGTCTATCGATCTCTATCCGGGCCAGCTTGTTGAGTTTTCTTTCGAGCCATACTCCTGTAGAGGATAACCTATGGGACCTCCGCAGCCCATCAAGTTATCTCCGGATCCTCCAACTTATTGATCTATATTCGGGCTAGCTTATCGAGTTTCCTTTTGAGCCATACTCCAGCAGAGGATAACCTACAGGAGCTCTGAAGCCCATTGAGTTATCTTCGGATCCTCCAGTTCATCGATCTCTATTCGGGCATGCTCATCGAGTTTTTCTCTGAGTTGTACTCCTGTGGAAGACAACCTTTGGGACCTCCGCAGCCCATGGAGTTGTCTCTAGGACCTCTAGCCCATCGATCTCCATCCAGACCAGCTTGTTGAGTTTTTCTCCAAGTCGTACTCCTACGAAGGATAACCAACGAGACCTCCACAGCCCATCGAATTATTTTCATGTCCTTCAGCCCGTCGATCTCTATCCAGACCAGTTCGTCGAGTTTTTCTCCAAGCTGTACTCCTATGGATGACAACCTATGGGACCTCCAAAGCCCATCGAGTTATCTCCAAGTCCTCCAGCCCATCGATCATTATCTGGATTAGCTTGTCGAGCTTTTCTCTGAGCCATACTCCTACAGATGATAACCTACGGGACCTCTGCAACCCATTATCTCTGGGTCCTCCAGTCTGTCGATCTCTATCCGGGCTAGCTCATCGAGTTTTTCTCCAAGCCGTACACAAACAGAGGATAATGTATGGGACCTCTGCAGCACGTTGAGTTATCTCTAGATCCTCCAATCCATCGATCTATATCTATGCTAGCTCATCGAGTTTTCCTCTGAGCTATACTCCTGTAGAGGACAATCTATGGGACCTTCACATCCTGTCGAGTTATCTTCGAATCCTCCAATCCATCAATCTCTATCCGAGCCAACTCATCAAGTTTTTCATCAAGCTGTACTCCTATGGAGGACAACCTATGAGATCTCCACAGCCTGTTGAGTTAACTCTAGGTGCTTTAGCCTGTTGATCTCTATCTGAACTAGCTCGTCGAGGCTTTCTCCGAGCCATACTCCTACAAAGGACAACCACCTCCATAGCTCATTGAGTTATCTTCAAATCCTCCAGCCCATCAATCTCTATCCGGGCCAACTCGTCGAGTTTTTCTCCGTACCGTGCTCCTGCGGAGGAAAATTTATGGGGCCTCCATAGCCCGTTGAGTTATCTGCGGGACCTCCAACCCATCAATCTCTGTCCAGACCAACTCGTCGAGTTTTTTTCTGAGCCATACTTCAATGGAGGACAACCTGTGGGACTTTCATAGCCCGTCAAGTTATCTCCAAGTCTTCCAGCCCATCGATCTCTATTCGGGCCAGCTCGTCAAGTTTTCTTTTGAGCCGTACTCCTACGGAAGATAACCTATAGAATCTCCATAGCTCATCGAGTTATCTCCAGGTCCTCTAGTCTGTCGACCTCTATCTAGGCCAGCTCATCGAGTTTTCCTCCGAGCTGTACTCCTACAGAGGAGAACCTATAGGGCCTCCGTAGTCCGTCAAGTTATCTTCAGATCCTCCCATCTATCGATCTCTATCCGAGCCAACTCGATGAGTTTCCCCCGAACTATACTCCAGTAAAGGATAACCTACGGGATCTCTGTAGCCCGTCGAGTTATCCTCAGATCTTCTAGCCTATCGACCTCTATCCGAACCAGCTCATCGAGTTTTCATTCGAGCTATGCTCCTGTGGAGGACAACCTATAGGACTTCTGCAGCCCATCGAGCTATCTCCGAATCCTCTAACCTGTTGATCTCTATCTAGACCAGCTTGTCGAGTTTTTCTCTGAGTCATACTCCTGTGGAGAACAACCTACGGGACCTCGACAGCCCATCGAGTTATCTTTGGGTCCTCCAGCCCGTCGATTTCTTTCCAGACCAGCTCGTCGAGTTTTCTTTCAAGCTGTACTCCTACAAAGGATAATCTATAGGACCTCCATAGGTCATTGAGTTATCTTCAGGTCCTCTAGCATGTCGATCTATATCCGGGTCAGCTCATCGAGTTTTTCTTCGAGCCGTACTCCTATGGAGGACCACCTATGGGACCTCTATAGTCTGTCGAGTTATCTTCAAATCCTCCATCCTGTTGATCTCTATCCAAGCTGGTTCATCGAGTTTTCCTCCGAGCCATACTTGTTGGAAAATATATCCCAAAGTTAATTGTCAGCCAGTTGATGATTGTGCTCATCTTGTAAATTTATATAAATTTTTATTAATAAAAATTATTTGATATTTTTATTATAAATTATCCATCTTTGAACTCCTGTATTGTAATAAAGTCCTTAAGATTAGAATTAATCGACAAAGAAAGATTTATCGTTAAGTCCTTAAAAGTGTTCGCAATCAAATAATATGCTATTAATAGGACGATAGCAATATCGAGTATAGGTCATTGCACGCCATATGAGTTGGTTGTCCTCTTAATCAAAGAGTGTGAAGATACTGTTATGGCATACAAATGGAATATAGGAGTACATTCACATCAAATGTGATCATTTGTCAAGTACTCTAATGTCAAAAGTAGCTTGTGAAGAATATGGGTAAAGTATCTCTCAGACCTGAGACCATCATGGTAACTTGTAAGCAACACATTATACTTTAGTATCAGACCATCTGAGTTTCTAACTCAGTGATGGAAGGATACTGTGTGTAGTTAAGTACTTATCAAGTCAGTATGTAAGTCAAGATGGAATTGACCTCTCTGAATTAGTAAGAGATATGTATTAGTGTATTTTAATTTAGTAAAATCTTGACTAAGATAATCATGAGATGGATTTGAAAGGTTAAAATATAATGTGGTCGACTTAATTAGGGTTGATAGTTAAACTCAAGGTCACCTTGAGTATTAGGATCAAAGGGATGAATTATATGGTAACCATATCCCAGTAGATTTCAGAATATTGCTTTGCAATACTTCGATCAATCTGATTGTTGAGTCACCATTGCTAGATGGTTACATCGATTGATACAGAAAGTTATTTCTATATTACCAACTTAGGTTCAAACCTATGGGGTCACACGCATTAGAAGATTTGATCAGATCTGATGGATGAAGAGTCCAATTGGATTGTGACTCTAGTGACGAGTCCTACTAGGATTGAAACTCTGAGGGAGAGTCTCACAGGGACTAAGACTCTATTATTATAGAGAATTCATTAGTAATTAGATTATTAATTGACTCAATTTGATTAAGTAAAGATCTTTGGATTAAGTCTAATTGAATTAGATTCAGTTCGACTCATATTGGTTTTGATATGATCAATCCGATTATAAGAGAAATTTGATCCTGATTCGATCAAAATTTAGACTCGATTAATTCTTAATTAGGTTAGAAATTTGATGAGATATTTAGATTCATAATTAGATTAGGTTCATTTCTATCAGTGGTTTCAATCCAAATTTGGTTTGAATTAGAATCAGATTAGAAATGAAGAGTCCTTGTTCACTTGGACTCTATCCTTATCTTCTTGCACCATACTTAGACTCATGCCCACATCTCCATGCCAAATTGGATTTGGCTTGACCTTTTTGGTGTCAAAGTAGTTGACCCAATAAGGGTGGGTGGCAATGGTTGATGAGTTATAATCTTATCTTCTGCCTAATTCGAATGCGATCCGAATTAGAGATAAGATGTAAACTAGGAAAAGAATTTTTTATACATATAAGATTGTTGGCATCTTTATGATTTTTTTTCTATTTTTCTTGAAGAATCCTTTAGCATGTGAGACTCCATAATTCTTCTCCATGCCATAGTGATTTTTTTAGAATTTTTTAGAATACCAAAAGTGGTTTTGGTGTGGACTCTTGGTGCCCTTCCCTTGGTGAAACCCTAATTTCTAGTCTATAAAAAGGAGGCTCCTCCCTTGGACGCCCCATCATTGGGTTCCTTGCTATTTTTTTTTTTGATTATTTAGAGCTCTTCTCCTCCTCCACTCTTCCTCCTCCAAATCTCCTCTTGCTTTGAAGTGTTCAAGGTGCTTGTAGAAGAAGGAAGAGATCGGCTGTCAAAGTTGCTTGCAAGCTAGCACCTCCAAGCCCCTGATCTACGTCAGTCTTCGTATGAATTTTTTTGTAGAGGTCAGATGACTTCGTGTGGCTGTGAGTGACCTGAGAAATACCTTCTCCAACTATTGGACTAGAGAAGATTAATATCAAATTGGTTTGGTAATGATTTCTATCTTATCTTTATCATAATGTTAGATCTAATAGTTAGATCTAGGATTTCAGCATCGATGAGATCGATGTGTGTTTATATTTTTAGATCTAAAGTACATATTTTTTATATCATAAATCATGATATGATAGTCTAAGATTAGATCTTATACATGTGATTAAGATTAAATTATTTAATCTTTTCTTTTTATTGCATAAAAATTTTAAAATTTCATGCATAGCACTACTGCATATTTTCTTCAATTGGTATTAGAGCATGATTGTTTTGATATGAATTATTATGACTTTAGATCTAATTTTTTGATATTAGATCTGATTATTTATGATTTAGATTAGATCTAAATAAGTTTATTTTTAGATCTGATTATTTATGATTTAGATTAGATCTAAATAAGTTTATTTTTAGATCTGATTATCATCTGTTTAGATTAGATGTTCTGAGTAGTAAAGTACTCGGATTGGGTAATCACCAGGCCATCCGATCATAGGAACAAGTAGGATTTCGTGTCCCTCTCTTTCCATTCAATGGGGTGCTCTTCATGGCATGTAGGGGTGCCACTATGGGATCTTATAAAGAAGAAAGTGAAAGGAGAAAACTTACGTTCTTGCAAAATCTTAGATCTTAAAACCCTAGGTGTTGTTGTATGTGATGCAAGCTGTGAAGAAACTAGTTACATCTAATCTTGATTAATCAAAATTATTTTGATTTAAAATTATAAAAATTTAAATTTGATCTAAAAGATTTTATAATTTAATGTAAAAGGTTTATATAAGAAATTGTTTCAAAACCTTAACAATGTTGATGCAAAACTTAATTGAGAATTAAATGTTGGATTAATTAGATCTAGAATTATGATTTAAGATCTAATGATATTACATAAAATATGGGGTATGGGTTAGCTCAAATCAGGTTCTTCTCTTTAATTGGGTTAGACCTAAGGTTAGAATCTTGATCATGTAAAGAAATTGATTAAGTCTAACCAAATATTGAATTAGATTAATCAGCGTTTCTCTAATACAATAGTTGTAGATGATCAAGTCCATATCTTTGATTAGACCTAATGGACCTTGATTGTGGCTCAGTGGTTGAACCTGAATCATTAGGTTGGTTAAATTAAAACTAGTTAACCAATTGATATCTAAGATAAGTTTGGTATTTTGACCGATGGTTTTTAATTGGAAGCAGCTTACCTGATCATTTTGATTGTGTCTAAGGCAAGCTTAGTAGACCCTCCCGTCAATCTCACTTACTTGATCAATTTAGTGAATTAAATTTTGATTAGATCGCTAAGTAATTCGAGTTAGCCCATGCCATTAAGGTTGATCAGTGTGACTGATCTAGGTGCCAATTCAATTAGCATGATCTAACCTGATTCAGTGACTTGGTGAAGTCAGTGGGAGAATTATGGTCTACTGATTGAACTCTTCTTTTCTTTTCTCTAAATTGATTAAATCTTCTAAATTATTAGACTCCTAAAATGAGCTGATTATGGTGATAACTAGATCATAGCCTTCCATTAAGGTGAATGGTAATGGGTATATTATTTTTTATTAACATTGCAGGCACCATCTGTCTAGTGTTCTCTCTGAATGATGGAATTATCATTTATCATATGAGGACTCTTTGAACTATCTGATGATGGTTAGGTTGATCGAGCCATCCTCAAACTTGATCACTCATTAGATAGAATCACTAAGTAGGTTCATGTTAATGGTTTGACCTAACTGAAACTTTCAGTGGAGGCCCATCACCTACTGAAATTAAATCTGGGGCTAAATTAATTACTAAAAGTTGTTTGAAGAAATAATTAGTTGAGAACCTAACCATAGGTGCATATGGGTTGATCGAGCCATCCTCGGGCCTATATGCAGTCTGTGTAGATTTTAATATCCGCTAAAAAATTAAGATAAATCTTCTAATTAGAGGTAGAGACTACCAATTCGTATAAAATAGTGGGATGACCTTTAGACTAAAGTCCATATCTTTAGAATTAATAAATTCATATACTAATTAGATTTTGATTTTTTCTTGTGTGTGTAGATATGGCCTCAAACTTGTCACTCCAATCACTGTTGGATAGTGAGAAGCTAATCGGATTAGATTTTGATAATTGGTATCGAAAGCTAAAGATTGTCCTGGAGTACAAGTGAATCCTATATGTGATTACAGATCCGACACCTGAGGAGTCTGCTCCCAACGTCTGAGGTATGATCCGAGATACTTATTTGAAGTGGCTCAACGATCGCACCATGATTTGTTGTATTATATGGACCTCCATAAATGATGAGTTCAGTCAGAAATTTGAAAAGGCTCAACTGGAGGAGATGCTCCAAGTGTTGAGAGATTTCTTTAGTACTCCTGATAACGTTGAGCGGCACAAGACTAGTTGCACCATTTTTAATATCCGGATAAGGGAGGGTGCATCTGTTATCGATCATGTATTGTACATGATCGAATAGATTGAAAAACTGAGCAAACTTGACTTTTCTTTGCATGAACAGCTGGGAAGAATGCGATCCTAAACTCACTGCCCAAGTCCTACCTGTTGTTCCTCAGTTATTTTAGAATGACAAAGCTTGTAGTCAACTACTATGATCTGTTGGGATTGCTACAGACTTTTGAGAAAGATCACTAGCTCTACAAGAAGACGGTGAATTTAGTGGAAGGATCTTCTTCGAATAGTCATCATCCTTTTAAGAAAGAAAAAAAAAAGAATAAGAAGGTGTCAGGTGCTAGGAGTCAGTCCCAGAAATCCAAGTTCAAGGCTAATCAAAGTCAGGCAGAGTGCTTTTTTTGTAAGAAGTAGGGTCACTAGAAGAAGAACTGTCCTCAGTATATTATTTCTCTTGATCCAAATAGGCCAAAGAAGAAGAAGCAATTAGTTACTGAACAAGGTACTTATGTGATAACACCTTGTAACTTCTCTCTTTTTGATAAAATGATCTGGGTATTGGATACCGATAGCCCTATTCATATTTATAATTCTTTGCAGGATCTTCAGATCAGTAGGAGATTTGGAGATAGCGAGAGATTTCTAAATGTTGGAGATGGAAGATCAGTTCCAATTCTAGCTTTAGAAATCATCAAGTTTGTATTCGAGTCTTGTTACATTGCTTTTGATGAGTGTCATTACTGTCCTATTTTTTTTTTGAATGTTATTTCTGTAGGTCTTTTGGCCAAATCTAATTATGAAATATCAATAAAGAAAAACTTTTGTAATATCATTTTGAATGGTGTTACAATTTTGCATGGACAGTTGAACAATGTTATCTATATTGTATCTAGGCCTAATGTAATGTACATTTCTAATAAACATCCTAGAATAGATGATATCATGGATGCCTACCTTTGGCATTGTAGGCTAGGTCATATCAACAAGAATAGAATGAACATGTTAGCTCAAGAAGGGATTCTTGATAAAAATGATTATGAATTGTAACCAACCTATGAGTCTTGTTTACTTGAAAAAATGACCAAGTCACCTTTTACTGAAAAAGATGAACAAGCCAGTGATGTGCTGGGTTTGATACATACTAATGTATATTGACCCATGAGCACATGTGCCAGAGGAGAGTATAGCTATTTTATTACGTTCACAGACGATTTATGTAGATATGGGTACGTCTACTTGATGAAATACAAGTCCAAATCGTTTGAAATGTTCAAATGGTTCCGTAATGAAGTAGAGAAACTGAAAAAAGTATTAAAACTCTTCAGTCCAATTGAGGAGGTAAATATCTCTCCAGTAAATTTTTGACATATCTAGGAGAGAATGGGATTCTCTCATAATGGATCCCTCCAGAAACACCACAGCATAATGGCATCTCAGAAAAGAGAAATTGAATCTTGTTGGACATGGTTCGATCCATGATAGGATTTGCAACTCTGCCAAGCTTCTTTTGAAGATATACACTTGAAACAACCTATTTTATCCTTAATAATATATCGAGCAAGTCAGTTAGTAAGACATCATATGAGATATGGTCAGGGCGTAGGCTGAGTCTCTCTTACTTTAAGGTATGGGGGTGTCCGGCTTATGTTCAATGATTACAAACTGATAAGCTCAGCTTAGGTCTGATAAATATAATTTCATAGGGTATCCAAGGAAATGAGAGGATATTACTTTTACATACGTACTAAACAAAAGGTGTTTGTCAGTAATAAGGCACACTTTTTGAAAAAAGAATTCCTTAGTGAAGGAATAAGTGCCTCAAAAATCAAGCTTGATGAAGTTCGATAGGTAGAAGAACCGACACCAATGATTGAATCTGAACTAGATTTGATAAGATTAAACTCGGAGCCCAATACTCAAATATCCTTAAGATGATCTGGTAGAGTATCGTGTCAACCAGATAGATACTTAGGTTTCTTGATTCAGGATGGAAATCCCGTTGAATTTGATGAAAACGATGAGGATTCGATCACCTATATGGATGGATCAAAAGGTCCGACTTTGATAAATGGCTTGAAGCCATAAAATTCGAAATAGAATTCATGAAGGTCAACGATGTATGGACATTGGTTGACCCACCTGAAGGGGTTAAACCCATAGGTATAAGTGGGTCTTCAAAAAGAAGAGGGGTACAGATGGAAAGGTGGAGACCTATAAAGCCCGTTTGGTTATCAAAGGTTATCGTTAGCATTATGGTATTGACTATGACGAGACATTTTCTCCTATGGTAATACTCAAGTTCATTTAGATCATGCTTGCGATAGCAGCATGTCTAGACTATGAAGTCTGATAAATGGATGTAAAGATAGCTTTCCTAAATGAAAAGCTGAACGAAGAGGTGTATATGATACAACCTGAAGGGTTCACATCTATAGATGAGTCTAAGGTGTGTAAGCTTCAGAGATCCATTTATAGATTGAAGCAAGTATCTCGGAGTTGGAACATGCATTTTAATAAGATAATCAGAATGTGTGGTTTTGTTAAGAATGGAGAGGAATCCTGTATATATAAGTAGGCTAATGGTTTAATAATTATATTTCTTGTGTTATATGTGGATGATATTCTCTTAATCGAAAATGATGTCCTTATATTACAGAAAATAAAAGTGTGGCTATCATCACAATTTTCTATGAAGGACCTAGGAGAAACAGTCTACATCCTAGGGATGAAGATATATAGGGATAGATCTAAGAGGTTGCTTGGGCTCTTCCAATCTACGTACATAGATATCATGCTGAAATGGTTCAGCATGGAGAATTTTAAGAAATGCTATCTTTCGATAGGTCGTGAAATTTCTCTTGCAAAAGGAGATTGTCTGACAACTCCTCAAGAGAGAGAGCATATGTGTAGAGTTTCATATACTTCAATAGTGGATTCTATTATGTACGTCATGACATGTACGAGACTAGACGTAGCATAGTCACTAGGGGTAGTAAGTAGATACCAGTCTGATCTAAGAGAGAACCACTGAAAGGTCGTAAAGATCATTCTTAAGTATTTAAGAAATACTAAAGACCAATGGCTCATGTATGGTGAAACTAACTTGAAACTAGTGGGGTCTACCGACTCTAGCTTTCAGCAGACCATGATGATAGCAAGAGTGTATCGGATTATATTTTTATCCTGAATGGTGGAGCTATCTGTCAAAAAAATTTCAAGCAGCACACTGTGGCTGACTCTGTTTGCGAAGTAGAGTATATCACGGCATCTGATGTTGTGAAGGAAGCTGTATGGCTGCAGAAGTTTATCGGTGAGCTTGGAGTGACACCCTCCATTGATGGCCCTGTCTTGTTATATTGCAACAATACTAGAGCCATTGTTCAAGCCAAGGAGTCGAGGTCCCATCAGCGCACCAAGTATATTCTGTGCCACTTTCACCTTATCTGGGAGATCATGGATCGAGGTGATGTCGACCTTTCAAAGATCGATGGAAAAGAGAACCTAGCTGACCCATTTACTAAAGCTCTCGAAATCAAAAACTTTGATGACCACAAGTCGAAGGTGGGTATTCGATACTATACCAATTGACTTTAGTCCAAGTAAGAGTTGTTGGAAAATGTGTCCCAAAATCAATCGTCAGTCTATTGACAATTATGCTCATCTTATAAATTGTATATGAATTTTTGTTAATAAAATTTATTGAATATTTTTATTGCAAATTATCCATCTTTGAACTCCTGTGTTGTAATGAAGTTCTTGGGACTAAAATTAATCGACAAAGGAGGATTTATCGTTAAGTTCTTAAAAGAATTCACGACCAAATGATATGCTATTAATAGGATGATAGCAATATCGAGTATAGGTCATTGCGCGCCATATAATTTGGTTGTCCTCTTAATCAAAGAGTGTGAAGACACTGTTATGATGTACAGATAGAATGTAGGAGTATATTTGCATCGAACATGACCATTTGCCGAGCATTCTGCTGTCAAGAGTAGCTCGTGAAGGGTATAGATATAAGTGTCCCTCAGATCTGAGACCACCATGATGACTTATAAGTAACTCATTGTACTTTAGTATTGGACCATCTAAGTTTCTAGCTTAGTGATGGAAGGATACTGGGTGTAGTCAAGTACTTATCAAGTCGATATGTGAGTCAAGATGGAATTGACCCCTCTGAATTAGTAGGAGATATGCATCAGTGTATTTCAATTTAGTAAAACCTTAGCTAGGATAATCCATAAGATTGATTTGAAAAGTTGAAATATAATGTGGTCGACTTAATTAGGGTTGACAGTCAAACTCTAGGTCACCTTGAGCATTAGGGTCAAAGGGATGAATTATATGGTAACTATATGCTAGTAGATTCTAGAATGTTGTTTTGTAATATTTTGACCTATCCGATCGTCGAGTCACCGTTGCTAGATGGTTACATCGATTGGTATAGAAAGTTATTCCTATATTACCGGCTTAGATTCGAACTTATAAGATCACACGTATTAGAAGATTTGGTCAGATTTAATGGCTGAAAAGTCCAATTGGATTGTGACTCTGGTGATGAGTCCTATTAGGACTGAGACTCTGGGAGAGAGTCCCACTGGGATTAGGACTCTATTATTATAGAGAATTAATTAGTAATTAGATTACTAATTGACTCAATTTGATTGAGTAAAGAGCTTTGGATCAAGTCTAATTGAATTAGATTCAGTTCGACTCAGATTGGATTTGATATGATCAATCCTAATTATAAAAAAAATTTGATCCTAATTTTATCAGGATTTGGACTCAGCTAATTTCTAATTGAGTTAGAAATTTGATGAGATATTTGAATTTCTAATTGGATTAGATTCATTTCTATTAGTGGTTTCAATCCAAATTTGGTTTGGATTAGAATCAGATTAGAAATGAAGAGTCCTTGTTCACTTGGACTCTATCCTTATCTCCTTGCGCCATACTTGGACTCATGCCCACATCTCCATGCCAAATTGGATTTGGCTTGATCTTTTTGGTATCAAAGTAGTTGACCCAATAAGGGTGGATGAAAATGATTGATGAGTCATAATCTTATCTCCTACCTAATTCGAATGCGATCTAAATTAGAGATAAGATGTAAACTAGAAAAAAAAATTTATACATAGAAGATTGTTGACACCTTTATGATTACTTCCCTATTTTTCTTGGAGAATCCTTTGGTGTGTGAGACTCAAAAATCCTTCTCTATGTCATAGTGATTTTTATAAAATTTTTTGGGTTGCCAAAAATGATTTTGGTGTTGACTCTTCGCACCCTTCCCTTGGTGAAACCCTAATTCCTAGTCAATAAAAAGGGGGCTCCTCTCTTGGACGTCCCATCATTGGTTCCCTTGTCATTTTTTTGATTTTCTAGAGCTCTTCTCCTCCTCTTCTCTTCCTCCTCTAGATCTCCTCTTGCTTTGGAGTGTCTAAGGTACTTGAAGAAGAAGAAAGAGATCAGCTATCAAAGTTGTTTGTAGGCTAGCACCTCCAAGCCTCTGATCTGTATCAGTCTTCGTGTGAATTTTTTTGTAGAGGTCAGACAACTTTGTGTGGCTATGAGTAATCTGAGGAACACCTTCTCCAACCATTGGACTAAAGGAGATCAATATCAAATTAGTTTGGTAATTATTTCTATCTTATCTTGATCGCAATGTTAGATCTAATAGTTAGATCTAGGATTTCAACATCGATGAGATTGATGTGTGTTTATATTTTCAGATCTAAAGTATATATTTTTTATATCATGAATCATGATGTGGTAGTCTAAGATTAGATTTTATGCATGTGATTAAGATTAAATTATTTAATCTTTTATTTTTACTGCATAAAAATTTTAAAATTGTATGCATAGCACTACTGCATATTTCCTTCAGTACTCCTATGGAGGACAACCTACGGGACCTCCACAGTCCGTTGAGTTATCTTCGGATCCTCCAACCCATCAATCTCTATCTAGACAAGCTTGTCGAGTTTTTCTCCAAGCCATACTCCTATGGAGGATACCTTATGGGACCTCCACAGCCCATCGAGTTATCTTCGGGTCCTCTAGTCCGTCGATCTCTATCCGGGCCAGCTCATCAAGTTTTCTTTCGAGTTATACTCCTACGGAGGATAACCTATGGGTCCTCCATAGCCCGTCGAGTTATCTCCAGATTCTTCAGCCTGTCGATCTTCATTCGGGCTAGCCTTTGATCGACTGAAGATGAGCTATGCACTAGTTGCCTCTCGTGTTATGAGAAGTGCATACGCTGCCACTCACAAGATGAGTTGAGCACAAGATACCACTCGTATGAAGACAAATGCTGCTCACAAGATAAAGAGTGCATAAGATATCGCTCGCATAAAGAGCAGAGCATAGATGGACGTCCCTAAGCCCGAAGCATCATATCAGCAATATTGCTTTTGCCTGATTCTCAGATTCAAGAGTTGGGGGATAGTGTTACGGTGGTATCATGGATACCTTGGATTCACGCCGGAATGTAGATTTAGAGCCATGTCGAGCCATATGCTTGCTGCGAAGAGGTATGTTGAGCTATATACTTGCTGAGATGAGCTATCCTGATATGAGCTAAGCTATCTTGAGCCCCATTGATGCTGATAAGAGCTATCTTGAGCCTCATTTATACTGATAAGAGCTATCCTGAGCTTCATTTATGCTGATAAGAGCTATCCTGAGCCTCATTTATGTTGAGCTGAGGTATACTTGGCCATTTTCAAGATGTAGTATTTTATACTTAGCCATCTTCATGCCATGGCAACCATCAACACTATGTAGAAAAAGCCAAAAACAATAAATACCCCCATATGAGAGCATATGAAGGCTAAAATCTCTCCACACTCTCAGCTCTTAATTGACAGCCTATGCAATTAATAGGTAAGACCCTCATGTACCATAAGATAACACCACTCACCCAACTTAAGAAGGTCAAAAAGTTAGGCATGATCTTTGAGGATATTCAATGAGGATATTCAAATTCTTCACTCAATATATTGTCAGTAACGGCCTTCTCACTCCATAAGAGCAATTAAGAGCTAGATTATCTTATCCATAATGGCATATCCAATAATCCTGCAATCTTAAGATCGCACGATCTCACAGCTATGCAACCAGCTATTCGATAACCTTCTATATAAACAATCGGAATCCTGAGGATCAAAGATAAGCCAATCAATCTCTCTCAGAGAACTCACTACTGCTTTTTTGTTCTCTAAATCTGACTTGAGCATCAGAGGATCCTCATCGGAGCCATAACCTTTGGTTTGGACTTGTTTTGTAGGTTACTCTAGTGCCAGCAATCCTATGTGAGGCTTAGCTACCCTCTTTCCGATCTCGATTGATTTCAGCAGCAACACTAACTAAATCTCTTTTGATTAATCTAGCAATGGAATTTATGCTTATATGTCCTAGCTTACTATGCCAAATCTAACTAGTTTCATTGACTTTAGCATTTATAGCAACTAGACACTCAATATTGTCCTCACTAAGATCATCAAAATCTACTAAGTACATATTTCATATTTTTTTCTTATGAACTTAATTCCATTATCATTGGAACTAGTTACAATACAATGAGATAATTTAAATGAAATATTAAAATCTCTATCACATAATTGACTGATACTAAGAAGATTATATATTGAGCCATCTATAAGTAACATATTTTCAAAAAAAGTGGTAGGAGTGATCCTAATATTATCAAGATCAATAAATTTTTCTTTACAATTATCTCCAAATATAATAACTACACCATCTTTTGCTTAAAAAGAGATAAACTGAGATTTATCTTCCATCATGTATCTTGAATATCCACTGTCAAGATATCATTTTCTTATTGATTCATGGGATGCCAAGCACACCTCATTTTCAAGTCTGTTTAAGTATCCAAACTAATTTGGATCCTTTGAGGTTAGCCTGAATGGTTCCTTTTAGAAAGCACATTTGCTTAATCTTTATATTTCTAGATTTAATATTATTAGTGTTATTTAGATTATAATTTATAGCTTTATATCTAGGTTTATTACATTTAAACAAGTAATAGACTACTTTTTAGGTGCTTATTTTATAAAAGTATTTTTCAAAAATCTTTACTTAGTTAAGGTGTTAAATCCTAATCTAGCTTTATCAAATACCATTTTCTATTTTTCCAAAAATATTTGAAGATTTTGAGAACTTAAAGCAAATCTATTTACGATTGGCTTTAATTTATCAACTTCTTTTTATAGAATATTATTCTTTTCAATTAAATCAACTTTGATCTTTCAAAAATTTTTCTTTCTCTTTTTGAAACTATTCTTTATCTTTAGTTAAAGATTGATTGAGTTATCTAAGTTTCTTATTTTTATGAGAAATCTTTTTGAAATCAATAAGTAATTTATTAAAAGCATCATACAATTCATCAAATATAAAATCATTTTAAATATTTTCTATTACCTCATCTTCGAAAGCCATATATAAGGTAAAGATTTGCTTTTTCTTCCTTTATTTCTTCCTCTTTATCAAAGCTGGTGTCTTTTATCATTGCTTCAAGTGGCCATCATTGCTTTCTTTCTAAATTTTCTTGAGCCTTTTTTGAGTAGAGAACAATTAGATCTAAAATGACCAGGCTTCTTACACTCATAGCATATGGCTGATTGCTTCTTTCTCTTTTTTTTTTGCTCTTTCCTTACTTTCTTTCCATCTTGTATATCATTTCTTCTTGGAAAAAAATTTCTTTCTTTTCATAAATCTCTTGAATCTTCAAATAATCATTTCTATTTCATCTTCATTTTTTGATTTTTTAGATGTATCACTTTCTAGCTCTTCCATGGCAGATGATTCAATGCAATAATTTTTCTCTTCTTCACTTCTTTTGCATTTTGATTCATACTCAGCTTATAAGTCATGAAAGATCCTGTAAGCTCTTTCAAGACCAATTTGTTAAGGTCTTTTTTCTCTAGAATTGCGGTCACTTTTGTCTCCTAGTGTTTTGGTAATAGCCTGAGAATTTTGCTCACAATTTACTGTTAATATAGTCTTTACCAAGACTCTTCAAATCATTAATAATATCAGTGAATCTAGTGAACATATCAATGATACTTTCACTAGGTTCCATTTTAATTAGTTCATGTTTATGTATAAACATATTTATTTTGAATTTTTTTACTTGATTAATACCCTCATGGATAACTTCAAGTCAATCCCATATTTTTTTAGCAGAAGAATAAATAGAAATATGATTAAATTCATTTGCATCTAAGGAACAATATAAAATATTCATAGCCTTCCCATTTAGTTATGCTAATATTTTATCTTGTTCATCCTAATCATTTTTAGCTTTGAAAATAGATTCGCCATCAATTGTAATAGTGGGTGTATAAGGATGTTTAGCTATGACATTCCACATATTATAATCTCATACTTGAATAAAAATTTTCATATATATTTTTTGGTAAGTATAGTTTGTGTTATTAAAAAGTGAGGGTCTATTGGTTGATTGACCTTCAACCAAAGATATGCTAATTGAGGCTACCATTGATCTTTAACTCTTGATTGTTATATCAATTGGACTGAGTACCTGCTCTGATATCATTTATTTTTCAAAGATAGCAACCTAAAAGGGTGGTGAATTAGGTTCTATAAAATTTAAGATTTGAGTTAGAAATAATTCATGTGCCCAAAAATAATTCAGATTGTGTGAATGAAGTGATATGTTGGAGATATAAAGAAGCAGCAAAAATAAAAAGAGAGCAGATCAAATACAATCACAAATATCATGATTTTATAGTGGTTTAAAGCTAAACTCAGCACTTATATCCACTTCCTAAGCAAGTCCACTTGAGAATTCCAATTATAACCTCTATAAGATTATATTTTGATTATTTTCATTGGTTCACAATCCAATTTAGTTGATTTTCACTAGCTCACTAACTAAAATCTTATAATCAATTATTTTCTTCTAGGTTCACAATCAATCTCGATTGATTTTTCTAAAGGTACCAATCAAAATCAAAACAACATCCAATTTCTTAAGCTTGGACCAACCCTAAGTTTCTATACTCAAAAAACTTGTTACAAATAAATAATAGAAAAGTATAAGTATTAGAGTTAAGAATGATAAAAACTCTTTTTGGATCTGAAGAAGTCAAGAGAGTTAAGAATTCAATGCTTGGACTTATTTTTTGAATGCTTGAGAGCTTGAGGTAGCCTTTAATGCTTGTTCTCAATAGTAGCTGACTGAAATTCGGTCACTCTTTCTCTCTTTCAATCTGATTTTAATATCGGAAGGATAGATTTATGACTCCCTAAATTTTTTTTTCTTTTTCTCTTATGGTTTCTCACACAATCTTCTTGAATATTTACTCAATGAGCTCTTTTTCTTTCAAAAGTTCTCAAAAGTTAGTTCTCTCCATGAATTCCTCATTTTTATTGGCTGCAAAATACCTTCATTTAATGCACTAGCCATTTTGAATAAGAAAATAGCTATTTGAAATGATTTAACTATCTTTCTAAATTTTTAAAAAATTAGTTATTATTTTATTAGCATTCTTTGAGTTAGCTCATCCAGATACTTAGTCAACTTACCATTTTACTAAGTCGGCTAAGTGAAACTCTTAATCGGCTTTATAATAGATCCTAAAAATGCATTGTTCTATCTTTTTTTGCTCACTTGACTGAGTTAGCTCAAATCCTATTTTGGTCGACTCACTTGATAATTAGATTGGCTCACTGATTTATTAGATTGGTTCAGAAGATTTGTTGATTTATACTATTTTTTGTGTTTATCTTCCTTAAAGATAGAGTCGGCTATCTTCTTTACTGAGTTGGCTAAGCTCCAAATTGAATCGACTAAGCTGATCACTAGGTCGGCTCAGAGAGTTGTTTTGTATTTTGAAGATTTTCTTCTTTCTTATCTTCTGATACTAGATCAGGTTAGCTTCAAACTGGATAAACTCAGATGTGTGCCAGGTATGGCATAGAAAGTTTTAAACAGCATTATTTGATCTAACTTATTTTTAGACAAGATTTATCTTTTAAACATAATTTGTACTTATTAAGAAGTGCATATAGACTAGATTTATCTTTTCAAATCTTAGACATCTTTTTACTTTCAATTTTGGGGATCTTAAGTCTAAGAATTTAAATTTTCTTGAGGATATACTGTAATACCCCAACTTGGATTAAATCCACTATACAAATTTTAAAGTAGTAGAAAAGGAGAACAAAAAGAAAGAAAGAAAGAAAGAAAGAAAAATAGGGAGACTCCCGATTGGAGTCAAAGTTAGAGGCCCAGAAGAGGTCTAAATCCTCCCCCTTCCACTGCTATTTAAAGGAACCAAGCTCCCTTGTGAAACCCCACTACTAGCCACCATTTTTTGCTGAAAGAAAACCCATCTTTCCTCTCGGATTCATTAGAAATCAAGGCCAAACATCACCAGATAAAGAGGTAAGACCCTCTAATCTTCAAGTTAATTTATTTTGCCATCTTTCTTAGCCTTTAAATTCCAAATTTCAATCGACGATCGTCAGATTTCTCTTAAGAAAAATCCTCCTCTATTTTGGGTTTTGTTCTACCCTTCTTCGTGTGATTTTCTGATGGCTGTCACCACCATCGACCACCGACTGGTGGTCCCTTGCTTACGCCACCATCACCCTGGCCGCTCCTGACCCTAGCCACTTGACTGTGGCCTCCGATTTGGGGGAATGAATGGGGAACCCAAGGTCCCCTATTTTGTTCTATTCGAAAGAACGAAGAAGGGAGAAAAAAAAAGAAGAAGAAAAAAAAAAGAGAAAAAAAGAAGAAGAAGAAAAGAAAGAAAAAGAATTTTCTCTTTCTACTTTCTCTCTCGAAAATTTTCTATCTAGATTGTTTCTCTTTCCTAAAATTTTTTTAAAATTTTGAGAAGGTTGATGATGAGTTTGAACGGCCCTAATGAAGGGGTCTTGATCTGTGGTTGCCAGGCAATGTGCTAGCACCTATCTTGACCAGACCATAAACCACTAAATTTGATCATCCATAGTTTTTATTGAATTAGTTCTATAGTAGTTCAATCATATTTTGATTTAGATCATCTTGATTGGACTGATCGAGATGTTAAGTTGTATCTGATTAGTTCTATTATACTTGATTAATTTCTCTCTCCACTTGATTTATGAACTCATTGAGAAATTCTTGATCCTATCACTTTGAATCTGATTTGATCCAAATAGCCAGCTTTGAACCACCTATATCCTAACTGGGTCTTGACCAAAAGAAATTAGATGAGTGGACCAATTTAAACAATTGAATATGGTTTCATATTCTTTCTGATTATTGGACTTGATCTTGTATAGAGATTGTGGATACCTGATAATGGGATACCATGATATGATCTATGAATCAAAATTTTTGAAAAGATATTTATAAAATTATGTGGATTTATTGAAATACATATGAGGTAAGTAATACTATACTTTTTCTAGATTTATCGACAGATTATAGTATATTTTTCTAACATGATTTGTGAAATGATGCATGAATTTGATGAATGATATTTTGTTATTAAAAATATCTTATTTTGAAATGTTATGATAAAGCATGATTGAACATATTGATTTTATTATATATTATATTGATTGATTTTGATACTACATAATTATGTGTATTCTTATCAAACTAGAATAAGAAATATAATTTATGAAGAATTTTGATTTAAGAATGATATAAATTGAAAACCTAACAATATAAAGGATCCCATCAAAGGAGACTAATATGTTGGCAATTGATTTATCTTGAAAATTTATGTTGCTAGTAGACAAGCGACAAACAGCCAGCAGACTAGCAATTTTGAAAGACTTTACTGCTAGATGATTCGCAGCTCACCATAAGATGATACGCGGTGTTATGATCCTACCACAAAAAAAATATGATCATAGCTTATGGTTGATGAAAATAACTTAAGAATGAAAGAAGTTAAATTCTTAAAAAAAATTTTAATTTTTGAAAAAGAACTGAATTTGGAATGAACAATATTTTGTTAATATTGCATAATTGAAACTGATTTTGAATTGATAAACTCTATATGCTTTTTTTCTATAAATGACTGTTTACTTTATTATCTGATTTAATTTGGCTGAAGTAATTATTGCTTACTAGGTTGTCTAGCTCATTACCTTCTATTTTACTATTTTTACAGATCTTGAGAAATTAAAATGATACAAGATATATGTGAGAGAGTTATTAAAAGCAAAGCCTCGATATTTTTATTTCAGAATGAAAGTCTTATTAAAATTGATGTAAGATTTATTGAATATTGTTAAATTTATTGAGATATTAAAGTTAAAATTTAGATTGTTAAATTTTAGATTTAAATTATTGACTAATTATTATGTTGTTGCTTTATGATCGCATGATAAGATACCTTGCATGCTTGTGGAGAAAATTTTCTATGAGTATGCAGTGGTTGTCATGACCTCCAGCTCACGATCTTGGATTAGGGGCGTGATAGATATCCTTTGAATTTTCTTGAGGATATAGCCTTTTTGAGTACTATGATTAAGCATTTTGAGGCAAGCTACAAACATTCTCAAGCATTCAATTAGAAAACATAAATTATACTCAAATATCTTTTGATAACATCAAAATAAATTCTAGAACTAATAAAGGAGGTAGGTAATGTTTGAAACTAAGCTTGATTTTATATTTGATGAATTGCATGATAGATTCTATATCTTTTAAATGAATTTAAAAAGATTGGTTTAAAAAATAAAGGACTTAAAAGAACTAATCATGTCTTGATTAATGAAAAGAAAGAATATTTGGAAACAAAGAATCTGTACTTAAAGAAAATGAAGATTTGAAGAAAGAAGTTGAAAAACTTAAATACATTATTGAAAAGTTTACTTTTAGCTCTAAAAAATTATAAATCATTTTTAGCAATCAAAGAGCCATCATTAACAAAGCTGGACTTGATTTTAATCCTCATAAGAAATAGAAATTTTTGAAAAGTTTCTTTACTAAATCTTCATCAATTACATCCCAAAATGTTACTCATTTTTGTTATGGCAAGCTTGGACATAAAGCATATTCTTATGATTTTAAAAAAATAAATAATAACAAAATTAGAAAGATTTGGATTCTAAAATAAATCATTATAACTAATTCTAGATGATCCAAGAAGGCTTGGGTACCTAAAATTACAACTTAGACTTCTCTCATAGGAATGTTTTGCAACCAAAGGAAAAAAAGAAGATGGTACCTCGATAGTGGCTGCTCAAAACATATGATGAGTAATAGGTCATAATTTGTTATCCTTAAATCTATCAAAAGAGAGGTGGTAACTGACAATAATGACAAAGGACACATCATTGGAATATATAATATTTTTATTACTCCTTTTATCTATGATAAAAATATATTATTCGTTGATGGTTTAAAATATAACTTACTTAATATTAGTCAATTTTATAACAAAAATTTTTAAATTATTTTTGAATCTTTGATATGAATTATTTTTAGTCCCAATGATGATGGTATTGTGCTCATTGGACATAGATATGATAATACCTATATAGGTGATCTAGATGATCTTCTCATGAAGAATGGTCAATGTCTAGTTACAATAAATATCAAAGTTAAAGAAACTAGTTGGTTATGGCATGATAGATTAGGACATGCTATAATATGGATTTGATTTCTAAACTTATCAAAAAAGACATTATAAAAGGTTTACCAAAGATGAATTTTAAAAAGAATAAAATTTAAGATGCATGCCAACTCATGAGCTTTTTAAATCAAAAAATCTTATTTCAACTTCTAAACCTTTAGAATTGATTTACATGGACTTATTTGGACATACTAGGATCATAAGCTTAGTAGGAAAATGATATGGACTAGTGATAGTAGATGATTTCTCTTGTTTTACTTAGATTTTATTTTTTGCTCAAAAAGATGATACATTTTCTATATTTTTAAAGTTTTATTGAAAAATTTTAATGAAAAGAATCCAACTATTGCATGTATTAGATCTAAACATAGAACCAAATTTAAAAATTAATGATTTGAAAGTTTTTGCAATGAAAAAGAAATTGAACTTAATTTTTTTGCATATAAGATATCTCAACAAAATGAGACAATAGAAAAAGAAAAATAAAACTTTAGAAGAAATATCTTGTACCATATTATGTGAAAGTGACTTTTCAAGATACTTTCAAATGAAAGTAATTAACACATCATGTTATATTTAAAATCATACTTTGTTTCGATCAATTTAAAAAAATTTTCTTTATGAGCTTTGGAAAGGAAAAAGAAGCAAAAATCTATAAGTTTCATATTTTTGATTGCAATACTTTATTTTGAATAATGACAAAATAATATTACTAAATTTGATGCTAAGTCGGATGAAGATTTCTTTTTAGGATATTCTTCATCTAGCAAGATATATAGAATTTTCAACAAGAAAACTTTAGTTATTGTAAAATCCATTCATACCATATTCGATGAAGCTAATTACACATCTTCGAGAAAGGAAGATATTGTTCATGATGATGCAGGAAACTTAGACAAGCTACAAACATTCTCAAGCATTTCATTAGAAAACATAATTTATACTTCAATATCTTTTGATATGATCAAAATCAATTCTAGGACTAACAAAGGAGGAGGAAATGTTTGAAACTAAGCTTGATTTTATATTTGATGAATTGCATGATATATTCAATATCTTTTAGATGAATTTAAAAAGATTGCTTTAAAAAATAAAAGACTTAAAAGAACTAATCATGTCTTGATTAATGAAAAGAAAGAATATTTGAAAAAAAAAAGAATCAGTACTTAAAAAAATGAAGATTTGAAGAAAGAAGCTGAAAAACTTAAATACATTGTTGAAAAGTTTACTTTTAGCCTTGAAAAATTATAAATCATTTTTAGCAATCAAAGAGCCATCATTAAAAAAGCTAGGCTTGGCTTCAACCCTCATAAGAAATAGAAAATTTTGAAAAATTTCTTTACTAAATCTTCATCAATTACATCTCAAAATGTTACTCATTTTTGTTATAGCAAGCTTGGACATAGGGCATATTCTTGTGATATTAGAAAACTAAATAATGACAAAATTAGAAAGATTTGGATTCTAGAAAGAATCATTATAACTAATTCTAGATGATCCAAGAAGGCTTGGGTACCTAAAATTATAACTTAGTCTTCTTTTATAGGTATATTTTGCAACCAAAGAAAAAAAAAAGAAGATAGTACCTCAATAGTGGCTGCTCAAGATATATAATGAGTAATAGGTCATAATTTGTTATCCTTAAATCTATCGAAGGAGAGGTGGTAACCTTTGACAAAAATGGCAAAGGACACATCATTGAAATGTATAATATTTGTATCACTCTTTTTACCTATATTAAAAAGATATTATTAGTAGATGGTTTAAAATATAACTTACTTAGTATTAGTCAATTTTGTAACAAAGATTTTTAAATTATTTTTGAATCTTTGATATGAATTATTTTTAGTCCCAATGATGATGGTATTGTGCTCATTGGATGTAGATATGATAATACCTATATAGATGATCTGGATGATCTTCTCATGAAGAATGGTTAATGTCTAGTTACAACAAATACCAAAGTTAAAGAAACTAGTTGGTTTGGGCATGATAGATTAGGACATGCTATAGTATGGATTTGATTTCTAAAGTTATCAAAAAAGACATTATAAAAGATTTATCAAAGATGAATTTTAAAAAGAATAAAATTTAAGATGCATGACAACTCATGAGTTTTTTCAAACCACAAAATCTTATTTGAACTTCTAAACCTTTAGAATTGATTTACATGGACTTATTTGGACATACTAGAATCATAAGCTTAGGAGGAAAAAGATATAGACTAGTGATAGTAGATGATTTCTCTTGTTTTACTTAGATTTTATTTTTCACTCAAAAAGATGATGCATTTTCTATATTTTCAAAGTTTTATTGAAAAATTTCAATGAAAAGAGTTCAACTATTGCATGTATTAGATCTAACCATGGAACCAAATTTAAAAATCAATGATTTGAAAGTTTTTTCAATGAAAAAGAAATTGAACTTAATTTTTTTACATCTAAGATATCTCAACAAAATGGGACAGTAGAAAGAAAAACTAAAACTTTAAAAAAAATATCTTGTACCATATTATGTGAAAGTGACTTTTCAAGATACTTTTGAGTGAAAGCAATTAACACATCATGTTATATTTAAAATCATGCTTTGTTTAGACTAATTTTAAAAATAATCTTTTATGAGCTTTGGAAAGGAAAAAGAATCAAATATCAACAATTTTCATATTTTTGATTGTAATGCTTTATTTTGAATAATGAAATCAATAATATTACTAAATTTGATGCTAAGTCAGATAAAGATATCTTTTTAGGGTATTCTTCATCTAGCAAGATATAGAGAATTTTCAACAAGAGAACTTTAGCTATTGAAGAATCCATTCATGCCATATTTGATGAAGCTAATTACACATCTTCGAGAAAGGAAGATATTATTCCTGATGATGTAGGAAACTTAGACAAGCTACAAACTTTCTCAAGTATTTCATTAGAAAACATATTTATACTCAAATATCTTTTGATATCATCAAAATCAATTCTATGACTAACAAAGGGGGAGGTAACATTTGAAACTAAGCTTGATTTTATATTTGATGAATTTCATGATATATTCCATATCTTTTAGATGAATTTAAAAAGATTGATTTAAAAAATAAAGGACTTAAAAGAACTAATCATGTCTTAATTAATGAAAAGAAAGAATATTTGAAAAAAAAAATTGTACTTTAAGAAAATGAAGATTTGAAGAAAGAAGTTAAAAAACTTAAATACATTATTGAAAAGTTTACTTTTAGCTTTGAAAAATTATAAATCATTTTTAGTAATCAAAGAGCCATTATTAACAAAGCCAGACTTGGTTTTAACCCTTACAAGAAATAGAAATTTTTGAAAAGATTCTTTACTAAGTCTTCATCAATTACATCTCAAGATGTTACTCATTTTGTTATGGCAAGCTTGGACATAAAGCATATTCTTATAATTTTAGAAAACTAAATAATAACAAAATTAGAAAGATTTGGATTCTAGAAAGAATCATTATAACTAATTCTAGATGATCCAAGAAGGCTTGGGTACCTAACTTCTCTTATAAGTATGTTTTGCAATCAAAGAAAAAAAAGAAGATGATACCTCGATAGTGGTAGCTTAAGACATATGATGAGTAATAGGTCATAATTTGTTATCCTTAAATCTATCAAAGGAGAGGTGGTAACCTTTGACAATAATGGCAAAGGACACATCATTCGAATATATAATATTTACATTACTCTTTTTATCTATATTAAAAATATATTATTGGTTGATGGTTTAAAATATAACTTACATAGTATTAGTCAATTTTGTAACAAAGATTTTTAAATTATTTTTGAATCTTTGATATGAATTATTTTTAGTCCCAATGACGATGGTATTGTGCACATTGGACATAGATATAATAATACCTATATAAGTGATCTGGATGATCTTCTCATGAAGAATGGTCATTGTTTAGTGATAATAAATACCATAGTTAAAGAAACTAATTGGTTATGGCATGATAGATTAGGACATGCTATAGTATGGATTTGATTTCTAAACTTATCAAAAAAAAGACATTATAAAAGGTTTACCAAAGATGAATTTAAAAAGAATAAAATTTAAGATACATGTCAACTCATGAGTCTTTTCAAACCAAAAAATCTTATTTCAACTTCTATAACTTTAGAATTGATTTACATGGACTTATTTTGACATACTAGGATCATAAGCTTAGGAGGAAAAAGATATGGATTAGTGATAGTAGATGATTTCTTTTATTTTACTTAGATTTTATTTTTCTCTCAAAAAGATGATGCATTTTCTGTATTTTCAAAGTTTCATTGAAAAATTTCAATGAAAAGAATTCAACTATTGCATGTATTAGATATAACCATGGAATCAAATTTAAAAATCAATGATTTGAAAGTTTTTGCAATGAAAAAGAAATTGAACTTAATCTTTTTGCATCTAAGATATCTCAACAAAATGGGATAATAACAAGAAAAAATAAAACTTTAGAAGAAATATCTTGTACCATATTATGTGATAGTGACTTTTCAAGATACTTTTGGATGAAAGTAATTAACACATCATGTTACATTTAAAATCATGCTTTGCTTCGACCAATTTTAAAGAAAATTCTTTATGAGCTTTGGAAAAGAAAAAGAACCAAATATCAACAATTTTCATATTTTGATTGCAATACTTTATTTTGAATAATGAAAAAAATAATATTACTAAACTTGATGCTAAGTCGGATGAAGATATCTCTTTAGGATATTCTTCATCTCGAAAAATATATAGAATTTTCTACAAGAAAACTTTAGTTATTGAAGAATCCATTCATGCCATATTTGATAAAGCTAATTACACATCTTTGAGAAAGAAAGATATTATTCATGATGATGTAAGAAACTTAGACAAGCTACAAACATTCTCAAGCATTTCATTAGAAAACATAATTTATACTCAATTATCTTTTGATGTCATCAAAATCAATTCTAAGACTAACAAAGGAGGAGATAACATTTCAAACTAAGCTTGATTTTATATTTGATGAATTGCATGATATATTCTATATCTTTTAGATGAATTTAAAAAGGTTGGTTTAAAAAATAAAGGGTTTAAAAGAACTAATCATGTCTTGATTAATGAAAAGAAAGAATATTTGAAAAAAAAAAGAATCTGTACTTAAAGAAAATGAAGATTTGAAGAAAGAAGTTGAAAACCTTAAATACATTATTGAAATGTTTACTTTTAGCTCTGAAAAATTATAAATCATTTTTAGCAATCAAAGTGCCATCATTAACAAAGTTGGACTTGGTTTTAACCCTCACAAGAAATAAAATTTTTTGAGAAGTTTCTTTACTAAATCTTCATCAATTACATCACAAAATGTTACTCATTTTTGTTATGGCAAGCTTAGACATAAAGCATATTCTTCTGATTTTAGAAAACTAGATAATAACAAAATTAGAAAGATTTGGATTTTAGAAAGAATCATTATAACTAATTCTAGATAATCTAAGATGGCTTGGGTACCAAAAATTACAACTTAGTCTTCTCTCATAAGTATGTTTTGCAACCAAAGAAAATAAAGAAGATGGTATCTTGATAGTGGCTGCTCAAGATATATAATGAGTAATAGGTCATAATTTGTTATCCTTAAATCTATCGAAGGAGAAGTGGTAACCTTTGACAATAATGGCAAAGGTTGCATCATTGAAATATATAATATTTGTATTACTCCTTTTATCTATATTAAAAATATCTTTTTTGTAGATGGTTTAAAATATAACTTACTTAGTATTAGTCAATTTTTTAACAAAAATTTTTAAATTATTTTTGAATCTTTGATATGAATTATTTTTAGTCCCAATGACGATGGTATTGTGGTCATTGGACATAGATATGATAATACATATATAGGTGATCTGGATGATCTTCTCATGAAGAATAGTTAATGTTGAGTGATAATAAATACCAAAGTTAAAGAAACTAGTTGGTTATGGCATGATAGATTAGAACATGCTATAGTATGGATTTGATTTCTAAACTTATCAAAAAAAATATTATAAAAGGTTTACCAAAGATGAATTTTAAAAAGAATAAAATTTAAGATGCATGTCAACTCATAAGTTTTTTCAAACCAAAAAATCTTATTTCAACTTTTAAACCTTTAGAATTGATTTACATGAACTTATTTGGACATACTAGAATCATAAGCTTAGGAGGAAAAAGATATATACTAGTGATAGTAGATGATTTCTCTTGTTTTACAAAGATTTTATTTTTTCCTCAAAAAGATGATGCATTTTTTATATTTTCAAAGTTTTATTGAAAAATTTCAATGAAAAGAGTTCAACTATTGCATGTATTAGATCTAACCATGTAACCAAATTTAAAAATCAATGATTTGAAAGTTTTTGCAATGAAAAAGAAATTAAACTTAATTTTTTTGTATCTAAGATATCTCAACAAAATAGAATAATAGAAAGAAAAAATTAAACTTTAGAAGAAATATCTTGTACCATATTATGTGAAAGTGACTTTTCAAGATACTTTTGGGTGAAATCAATTAACTCATCATATTACATTTAAAATCATTCTTTGTTTCGACCAATTTTATTGAAAATTCTTTATGAGCTTTGAAAAGGAAAAAGAACCAAATATCAATAATTTTCATATTTTTGGTTGCAATGCTTTATTTTGAATCATAAAAAAAATAATATTATTAAATTTGATGCTAAGTCGGATGAAGATATCTTTTTAAGATATTCTTCATCTAGCAAGATGTATAGAATTTTCAACAAGAGAACTTTAGTTATTGAAGAATCCATTCATGCCATATTTGGTGAGGCTAATTACATATCTTCGAGAAAGAAAGATATTATTCATGATGATGTAGGAAACTTAGACAAAGGAATAGAAAATCTTACTTTAAAAGAAACTTCGGCATAAAATGATGAAAGAGATGACAAAAAAGTTGAAGAAGGAGAAGATACTGTAGGCACTCAAGGATAAAGTGAAAGTCTATTCAACAAATGGAGGTATGCCTATGAACATTCAAAAGATTTAATGATTGGTAATTTATTAGAAGGGATAAGTACTCAACCTTTCTTGAGAAATAATCATTTACCTTTTGTATCTCAAAATAGAACCTAAATCAATTGAAGAAATTGAAAATAATCTTAATTGTATTAATGCAATGCAAGAAGAACGTAATCAATTTGAAAGAAATATGATTTGGATATTAGTTAGTAAACTTGTAAATCACCCCATAATTGAAAAAAATAGGTATATAGAGGTAAAAATTAGATGAGAAGGATGTAGTTATAAGAAATAAAACTAGATTGGTTGCTAAAAGTGATAATCAAAAAGAAGGAATTGATTTTGATAAAATCTTTATTCCTATTGTTAGATTAAAAGCTATTAGATTGTTGCTTGTACTTGCATATTTCATCGATTCCAAACTTTATCAAATAGATGTTAAAGTATACTTTTAAATAGATATATTACTGAGGAGGTATATATTGAACAACCTCCTAATTTGAAAATCATACTTTTTCAAAAAATATTTTAAACTAAAATAAAGCATTGTATAGTCTGAAGCAAGCATCTCGTGCATAGTATAAAATATTAAGTAAGTTTCTACTTGACAATAAATTTATAGGAGGAAATGCAGATGCTACTTTATTTTCGAAGAAAAGTGATGATAATTTGTTGGTAGTGCATATCTATATGGATGACAATATATTTGGTACTACTAATGAATCTCTTAGTCAAGAATTTATTAAGTTAATATAGAAAAAAATGAGATAAGCATGATAGAAGAATTAAATTTCTTTCTCAGACTCCAAATCAAGTAAACTAAAGAAGAGATCTTCATCAACCAAACTAAATATATAAAGAAAATAATAAGTTTAGAATGGAGAATTGCAAGCCAATTGACACACCTATGAGTCCCTCATGTAAGCTTGACAAGGATGAAAATGGCAAGAATATAGATCATAAATTTTATCAAGGTATAATTAGATCTTTACGCTATCTTACTATTAGTAGATCTAATATAATATTTAGTATTTGTATGTATACCAAACATGTTGCTAAGTCATGGTTGGTTCCTCTTTGCTATTGACTCGGGTCTGTTGGGCTAAGGGGAGACTCTTTCGGGCCCCGTACTGGGCCCTTTAAACTCATGATTTCATAATTGAAAGATGCCCATCTAAGTGATCCGATTTATTCCACGAAAAGGAGCTAAAATGCCACTTTCGAATGACAAAAGAGGGTCTTTTAGGCCCCCTAGATTTTAATTGCTGTTAAAAAAATTCTTAGATATTTAATTTAAGCTTTCAATATTAATTTATAGTACTCTAGATATTCTTCTATTGAATTGCTTAGATTTTTCGATGCTGACATGATTAAAAAAGTATAAGTGGAACTTAGGAATTTTTAAAAATTAACTTAATCTTTTGATTTAGTAAGAAATAAAATTTAGTAGTATTATCAATAGCAAAAGCTTAATATATTACAGTCAGAAGTTGTTATGTTCAAATCTTATGAATTAAATAACAACTAGAAGATTATGACATTAAATAGAATAAAATTCTCATAAGATATGATAATACAAGTATAATAAATCTAACTAAAAATTTAATTTAATATTTAAGAATTAAATATATTGAGATCAGATATCAGTTCATAGGAGATCATATTCAAAATAGAAATGCAATGCTTAATTTTGTGAGCAATGATAGATTATTAGCAGACATCTTTATCAAACTCTTATGTGATGAAAGATTTAGTATGATTAGAAGAGAGTTAGGATTATACGACCCCTCTGACTAGGTAATATCCTAACCCTCTTTCTCTCTCCTTAAAACTCTTCAATTTAAATCATTCTTTAAATCTTAACTGATTGATTCCAAATTGATTTTTTATTTTTTGTAGTTTTTTAAGTCATTTCTTGTTTTAAGTGTTGATTTTTCTTTTGAAAGAGTCAACATTTCTAGCCCAAGACTACGCTCAAGTCAACTCACACTTGGATTCAAGTCAACTCAAGCAAAATTCATGAGTTGACTCCTGATTGGGACCACCCATTTTAAAGCCAAGCTGTTCCTTTCCAAAACCCTTTTATCTATTCACTATTTACCTTAGGTCCCTTCCAATAGTTTTGCTTGATCTCTTTAAGCCCTCCTTTATTATTTTCCCTTGATTCTCTTTGATTTTGAGCATGTATGGATCAGAAGGAAGCAATTATCGGATTGATTAAAGCACTACTACATCCAAGATCAAGCCGAGCATAGGACAAGCCCGGAATGATGTGCCTACCCCTAGTGTGCCCATGCCTCCACTTCCTCTACCTCAATCCCCTTCATCCACAATCCCTCTGGCCACATGTGTGGTGACCACTAGCTGCAAGATCGACTTTGGGTTCTTTGAGAAGAAAAAATTCATGATTAAGCAAAATATTAGGGAGTAAGGAAGGGAGTTTTTTCGTTCTCTTGATGTTCCAACCTATCCTAGCTTGGTTTGGGAGTTTTGTGGGAGTCTATGTCAAAGATCCAATGATAGTGAGTTGTTGGTGAAGGCCACATGCATTATCTTGATCGAGTAGCAGACTGCATGCATTCTTTAGTTGTCGAGGCAGGGTATAGCACCAAGCTAACCTTCAGACCAAGCAACGACACTATGAGTCATCCTTGAGAGGGAGCAGGTTGATGCTTTGGAGGAGCTCTCGGTAAACTAGCCATCCACCAAGATGAGGCTCTTTCACTACATCATCAGGTGGATACTCTTTCTGAAGACCAACAAGTTTGATTTCTTTTCAGAGAGATACATGGTTGTGATGTACCACATGATTTAGGGCACCCCTCTTGAATCTTCTAGCCCTTATATTCTAGCAAATGCAAGAGGTGGCAAGTAGGGTGAAAGTGTGTCTACCATGTGATATGGCCCTTATTTTGGTGTTCAAAGAGTACGGTGTGGTACTTGAGGAGGAGACCAACTCAGATACCTACCATGAATGATCCCTTTATTAATTGTATGGGGTACCATAAGTTGGATGGTAGATGGATTCAGTGGAACTCTGAGTAGGACAGAGTGAGAGATAGAGATGAGGCTGGACCTAGCAGAGCACAATCAGATTCGAAGCCCAACTCTCTATCACTAGCAATAGAGCCACAAACACCTTTAGCAGTAGTACCTCTAACTGCTACACCCTTGGTACATCCATCAGAGTAGCTCAGCCGACTCAGTCCTCCACTATGTGATTGGATAATGATCAGATGAAGAGGATCACTGATCTTGTTTTGGATGGTTTGAGGTAGATGTAGAGCACCTCTGGCACCCCAATCAAACCTATCTCAGATTACTTTCTTAGTACAGTTTGAGCTATAAGGATTGAGGAGCAAGATGACTAGCTTGTCTAAGAGGATTGGAGTTCTGGAGCAGTGAACTGGATTGGATGACCATAGAGACAAGTCAATGTTGGCTCAAGAGGTTGCTTATCTTAAGGGGAGGATTGAGACTGGAGTGGCTCAAATTCAATCTGATGTCAGGAAGCTTGGAGCTTCATAGAGATCATAGATTTTCACCCTTTTGACCTTGATAGGCCATTTGTTATTGCAACTAAGGAGTATCACATCTGGAGCTACCACAATAGCTGCCACTAGAGAGCATGGTTGATATAGCTCACCAGCTAGATCTTCATCACAATAGAGCCAGCCAACCCACCATGCTCAGCCACCCCAGCCCACTCCAACCTTCTCAGACCTCCTAACCACTCCAACCCACTTTTAGACCACCATTCAAGACGTACATTAGGTCTAATATAGGTTTCCTTATCTTTGCACTAGGGCCTTCCAATACGACATAGAGCAGGAAAGGTAGAGCCTCATTGTCTAGGACTCGCTCCCCTTTGACTATTGACCTTTCCTTTGATGTAGATTAGACTTAGAATTTGCCATTATCCTTAGGATACTTACTACCTTACCTTATTTAGTATATCTTTATATTTCTATGGATGTCTTTATACTGTATCATGGTGTACTATAGTGGATTTCTTTTTATAAACAATACATTCACTTTAACTGATACTCTTACAAAGATGTTTTTTATAAAGTGAAAAGATACTTTTCTTGTATGACTTGTGCTCTATTCTCTCAAATATCTATGTTGTATTTTTGATTGATGATAAAAAGGGAGAGAAATAATAAAATGAGAAGCAAATAATTGATAAGTAAGAGTGGTAAAATGCCATTAACTGAAATCAATTAATTGAAGGCTATTTGCTCTGATTTAAGTTCATGCCTCAATTACTCTGATGACTTATATATATATATATATATATATATATATATATATATGATATAATTGCTTTGATGCTTTGATTATATATAATACTTGCTCTAATATCTTGTTATCTTAAATACATTATTCAACATTGAATATTTAGCTCTGATATGATACATTTGTATAGTTTCTAGCTTTGATACATTTTGCTCTAGTTTGCTTTGATACATTCCTTTTTAGCTCTGATATGTATTATTCTTCAGCTCCATTTTTACTCTAATACATAATGATTCAATATCTTTTTGTTATGATACTTATCTAGTTCAGCTCATCATTTCTTGATGCATAAACTCTTTACTTTGATATTTGCTAATATGTGGTACATAACTGAATTTCAAGATGCTTACATCTACTAAAATTTCTATTACAAAGAAATTTCACCATGCATGCTTTACACATAAATTGAATCATTCT
The DNA here is from genome assembly GCF_000442705.2 of Elaeis guineensis. NCBI lineage: Eukaryota > Viridiplantae > Streptophyta > Magnoliopsida > Arecales > Arecaceae > Elaeis > Elaeis guineensis. Next base: position 113,526,833 of record NC_025998.2, on the reverse strand, counting down.
TAAGATAAGATAAAACCTGCTTTAATACATTTACATTAGTAGAATTATTTGCTTGTACTCCAAATTTTATCATCATCGAAAAGGAAGAGATTATTGATACAAAGATTGATTTTGAAGAATATAAAATATTTAAGTATTTATATTGATACTAATAAGTTGTAGAAGTTCATATTAAGAATATTTTAAAAAGCTAAAGTCACTCTCAGAAAGTATTTTATGAATGCCAAATTAAAGAGTCAAAGAAAGCAGATTATAGAAGCCATACTATGAAGAATCAAGTGAAAGAGGTTAAGAGCCAACTCCAAGCTTGAAAGAGTCAACTCGGACAAATAAATGTCAAGTGACATAGTCTGCGAGTCGACCCCTACTTTTGTTGAGTCGACTCTCTAAGGCAGACAAAGAGTTGGATTTTCAGTTTGACTTTGAGTTGACCTCTACTTGGTCTCGAGTTGACTTTTTGTGAAAAGAAAGAGAGTCATAATTTTTAGACCAGACTTCAAGTTGACCCCTACTTCTACCAAGCTGACTTGTAGTCACCTCTAGTCAAGCCTACTTGAGTTGAGTCAACTCGACTACAGCTGACAACTTCAATGGATAGTTTTGCAGAAATTTCAGAAGTATGCGGAATGAGTCTAATGGCTAGTTTTTGGTCTCCAATGACTAAAAATAGTCTTTTGGATATTTTAAGAGATTTTAAAAACTATCAAACAAATAGAAAAACTAAGAAAAAAGAGGAAACTAAAGAGAAAAACATTAAGTGAGCATTCAAAAAAGATTTGCAAGCTTCCAACCACCAAAATTTTGAAGCATTCAGGTGTTTTTTAGAAAAAGAGTATTGATTGTTAAGCTTTCTCGATATAATCTTCAAGTGCTTTATCGACTTATCATTTTGCTCCTTTTAGGAGCTTTTTATTATAATATTCATTACACTTTTATTTTTTTATTATAAATAAATTTTAATTGAGAATGAAACTTGGAGATATATCCATCCAAATCTTGAATTAAAGTATAGTTGTTATGTAAGCTTAGGATTGACTTGAGAGTATGGTTTTGGTTGATTTCTACTAAAAAAATCAACTAAATTTTGATTATGATTTTGAAAAAACAATCAAGCTCTAATCTATGAGAGATTATAGTGGAATTCTCAAAGATGGCTTGGAGAGTGGACATAAGTGCTAAGTTTGGCATCGAACCACTATAAAAATTGTGTTTGCTTGTGCCTTGTTGTTTTTTTCATTGCATATTATTTGCATCTTCATACTTTTGTTTATAGCATAGCTCATACTCATATTACCTCACTTAGTTTAATTATTGTGCATCATAAATTTAAATTTTTAAAAAATCCAAATCACACCCCTTAGGTTGTTTATCTAGGCAACATTGGTGTTAGAAACTGGCCAAAATCATCTGCAAAAGCTGCATTAAATTATACTAAAAAATTGAGGTATCTAATTATAGATTTTGAAACTATAAGTTCCATGTAAAAATTTTGTAAAACTTGGAGGATTAAATATAATTTATGTATATGGATGATGTTGTGGTATATGGGTGATGATATAGTATTCAATGACAGAACACTTTTAGGTAAAAATTTCCATTGGGGCATTGTTGGGTGCCACATCATTAGCCAACATATCATTCATCACTTATATACCACATTATCACCTACACGCTGCATTATCAAAATAAAAATTTTCTTCTATTATTCCATGTCATCAACCATATGTTGATATTGGTGCCATTAAAAAAAGGAATGTCATGTGTGCATCACATATGACTTTTTGATGCTTAAAATTTGGTCGAAATTGGCCAAAATGATGACATTAAAAAACCAATGAAACTCTAGGACCTACTTAGAGATTTTTAAAGTTTAGGGACTATTTGAAAAATGAAACCTAATCTTGAAGGACTAAAAACATAATTTACCCTATATTATTCTATTATGCTAACTATACATAAATAATTTTGATTATTTTATATATCAAAACTTTGGAGACAATTTTATTTTATAACAACCCAAGGGTTCATCCTTAAAACATGCAAACATTTGTGAAGAAAGAGATTAAGAGACCAAGAAGGTGTGTTGTAGTAGAGTTAAGATTTCGATGAAAACCATGCAGAAAGACTGATAGGAAATCATCAATGGTGGTAAAGCTTTGCTAGTAATCAGTTACTCCATTTTTTTTTTTGGTAAAAACATAAACCTTTCATTTCAAGCAAGAAATGTGGCAATATAGGTACAAAAGAGGCCTGCAAAACATGAACCAAAGTGTAGGCTGAAGAAACCGGTGATGAATTACATGATGGAATGTAAAAAGGAGGTGTTAAGAAACAGTTTTGACTAAAACCAATACATATTAGCAAGTGTGACACTATAATAAAGAAGAGAAGCTGTGTAGATGTATGAACAGAAGAAATCTTCACCCAAAATGCAAAACATGACTGAAATGAAGTAATCTCATTTCCAAGGGACTCAAAAATCCGTTGCTGTGTAGAACAGGAGTTGCTCAATTCTTGAAGCTTTGTATTACAGTAAAGCAACGATTGCAAAGCATGAAGCAGCATACCAAAATCAAGCAAACAAACCCGCTGAGTGAAAAACCATATGATCTTAAAAGTTGTCAGCAGGCTCTTAGAGAAAATAGTTACTCATTTTGAAAAAGGTTACTCATGTTATCTACTTTGATGAAATTTATCAGTAGTGGTAAAGATTGTTTGTAGTGGTGAAGATTATCAATAATAGTGAATGGTGTGCAGTCATGGTATATTGCAAGAGAGAAGAGGGGTGTGAGAAATTATCTTCTTCCCTTTTTTCTCCCTTAAGCTATATCTAATTTAATGGAACGATAGTAGTGAGATAATAGCTAAAGACCTCTTTTTCCAACAAAAAGTGATTGCATGTAATTATAAAAATAAATCCTACCAAGAATTGCAAAATTCAAGAAATGATTTTATGTAGAAAATTCCTCTGGATGAAATATATCAAAATTATGTCAAATAAATTCTACAATAAAAAATAAAATTCTTGACAAAAATAATCATCACAAAAAAAAATTAATTTTGTCATAAAAAAGTTTTGATGATGAAAAAGATCATCACAATGCTCGTCATGCATTGCAAAAGATGTAAGGTGATGATAGAAATATTTCATTACCAAATATATATTAATCATGATAAAAAAACTATTTGTTACTAAATGATAGAATGTTTACTAATGATTTTTACATTACAAAAATTAAAAATTTTATCACAATATGATAATTTTTTTTATCATCAAAGATTAATCACTTGTCACATTAACATTGTTGACCCCAAGGATTGATTTTGATGAATAACAAAATGTTTGAGTATATATCTAAACTAATAAGCTCCTTAAGATCATGTTTCAGGAAAACTTATAGAGTATCTAAAAAAGGCTCAATAACGTATTTGAGATTAAAAAGAAGGAATCTGAAGCTTTTCAAGGGCATTGCACATCTCGAATAAGACTAGAAGAAGATATTTGAAGGTTGGAATTGAATAAAAATTGAAATTGAAAAATATCACAAAAATTCAGTTGAGGGTGCCTCAAGTCGACTCAAGATGGTCCTGAGTCGACACAACCGAAATAGCATGCAAAAGTATTTTGACATGTTCTCGAGTCGACTCAAGTATAGTGTGAGTCAACTCAAAGACGAGCTGAGGAGTCGAGTCAACTCCAGTTACTCGAGTCGAAGCCACAGGGTGCCAATAGAGAGCTAATTTTTGAGACAAAGACTCATAGGCCGTTGAGTCGACTCAAGGCATAGCTGAGTCGACTCAAGGCTCAAGTTAAGTCATCTCAAGCTCAATCTAAGTTGACTTAAGCTCCAACGGTTAATTCAGTAGAAAATTTAGAACGATCTAGAAATACTTCCAATGGTTATTTTTTAGATTCCAATGGCTAGAAATGACTTTTTGAGATTCCAAACAATGGTTTAAAGCCTCCAATAACTTTTTGAAGTAACAAGACAAGAGAATCAAAGTGAGGAAGCAAAAATCAAGAGCAAAAATCTAAAAAATATTGAAAAGAGAGCATTTACTTTCTAACCACTTCAAACATCAAATCAAGAGATTTTCTCCAGCAAGAAGATAAGCTCATCTATTCAAAAGCTTTCATGAAAGAAGAGCTAAGAGCTTCATCGACTTTATTGCTCATTAAAGGAGCTTTTTATTTTCATTTATCCTTCTACTTTTGTTTTTGTTGTAACTAGCTTCAATAAGATTTTGAAGCTAGGGGATAAGCCCATCCAAGCCTAAGAATTGGAGTGTAAGCCAAAGATTAGCTTGTTTATTGGTTGTGGTAGGTGATCTAATATAAAATCAACTAGATTTTGGATAGTGAGCCTAGAAAACTATCCGACTGTAATCTTGAAAAAATTATAGTAAAATTTTCAAGTGGATCTTGGGGAGTGGACGTAGATGCAAGGGATACCGAACCACTATACATTGGATGTGTTTGTGATTATGTTCTTCTTTCTTACTCTTCTTGCATTTATATTTCTACATATCCTATTTCTACACTCATCATCACTTCACTAATTTTTCAAAATAGCATATTATTTGCTTAAATTTTAAAAAATTCAATTCACCCCTCCTCTTGAATTGTTCTACTAGGCAACAGGTGGTATCATAGTCCGATACTCACTTGCATTTAATTTAACAATCAAGAGTTAAGATCAAATTGCAACCCAAATAAGTGTGTCTCTTGTCGAAGGATAATCGACTAACTGTTTACCTTTGTTCAATGGAACAAACTACACATATTGGAAAGCACGTATGTGCATTTACATTCAAGCACTTGACTATCAATTTTGGAGAGTTATAATCAAAGATCCACACACACCCACAATAAAAGTAGATGGTAATGATGTTTCCAAGCCCGAAGAAGATTGGGATGAGCGTGATGTAAAATTAATTGAATTGAATGCAAAAGTTATGAATATTCTACATTGTGCATTAGATGCTAATGAATTCAATAAAATTTTTACTTACATTTCTGCTAAGAAGATTTGGAATAGGTTGGAGGTCACCCATGAGGGTACCAACCAAGTCAAGGAGTTAAAGATTAATATGCTTGTTCATAGATATGAATTGTTTATAATAAAATCAAATAAATTGATTATCGATATGTTTACTAGATTCACTAATATTATTAATGATTTGAAAAGCTTAGAAAAATCTTATTCTAACAGTGAACTTATTCGTAAAATTCTTAGATCACTTTCGAAGGCTTGGGAAGTGAAGGTCACCGCGATTCAAAAAGCCAAGGACCTCAACAAGCTATCATTGGAAGAACTTCTTGGGTCTTTAATGACTCATGAGTTAACCATGAGGCAAAAATAGAGGAAGAAATCAAAAAGAAGAAGACGATAGCTCTTAAGACTACAACCTCCCGATGAAAAAGAAGAGGAAGAAGATGACTTGGCACTAATGGCAAGGAAGTTCAAAAGATTCAAGAAAAGGAAGAAGCAAAATTTTAAGAGAAAGTCATTTAAAGGAGAATCAAGCAAGCATAGAGAAAAGGAGAAAGACAAAAAACTTTCCATATGCTTTGAATGCAAGAAGCCCGATCACTTCAAAATGAACTATCTTTTTTTTAAGAAATCAAGTAAGAAGGTCAAGAAGAAGGCCATGATGGCACAATGGAGCGATAGTAAAGACTCTAGCTCCAATGAAAAAGCACAAGAAGTTGCCAATCTTTGCTTGATGGCTCATCAAGATGAGATAAATGCTGAAACTTCCTTAGATTTTACTTTTGATGAGTTACAAGAGGTATTTATAGATCTTTTAACTGAATTTAATGAAGTAAGATTGACAAACAAAAAACTAAAGAAGCAAAATCTTAGCTTGAGTCATGAAAAGAAAAAGATTTCTAAAAAACCTAATTCATTAGCTTGCGAAAGTCAAAAATTAAATGATGAACTAAAGAAAATTAAACCATTTGTAAAAAAATTTACTACAATTTTAAAAAATTGTATATGTTATTAAATGAACAAAGAGCTATATTCAATAAGGTTGGATTAGGATCTAAACCACAAAAGAAGCAAAAATTTTTGAAAATCTATTTGTTAAAGCTTCATCAACTCCTATTTCAAATGTTTCATGTTATTGTTGTGGTAAAATTGGTCATAAAGCCTATGTATGTGATTTCAGAAAATTAAATAAAAAAATGATTAAAATAATTTGAGTTTCAAAAGAAACTATGAGCACTAATCCTAAAGGATCCAAGATGACTTGGGTACCTAAATTCTCTAGTTGATTTTCTTGTGTAGGAGTGTCTTGCAGCCTGGGAGAAGAAAAGGCTTTGATATCTTGATAGTGCCTGTTCAGGGCACATGACGGATGACAAATCTCAATTTATCACTTTTGACTCTAAAGATGGAGGAGTGGTTACATTTGGAGATAATGAAAAAGGGCGTATCATTGTTATTGGTAACATTTATATCACTCCTTCTACTTTTATTCAAAATATATTGTTAGTTGATGGATTGAAACATAACTTAGTATTAGTCAATTTTATGATAAAAGATTTGAAGTAACTTTTAAGTCTCTAGCATGCATAGTATCTAGTCCCAATGACAATGGCTTCATGTTCATTGGACATAGACATGATAATGCCTATATGGTAGATCTGGATGATCTACACATGAAGAATGGTCAATATCTTGTAGCAATAGAAGCCAAGATTAGTGAGACTAGTTGGTTGTGGCATCATAGATTAGGTCATACTAGCATGGATTTGCTTTCAAAACTCATTAAAAAAAATCTTATCAAAGGCCTACCAAAATTAAATTTTGAAAATGATCGAATTTGTGATGCTTGTCAATTAGGAAAATAAACTAAGAATTCTTTTAAACCTAAAGGCATAGTTTCAATATCTAGACCTCTAGAATTGCTTCACATGGATTTATTTGGACGTACTAGGACCATAAGTTTAGGAGGCAAGAAATATGGGTTTGTAATTGTATATAATTTTTTGAGATTCACTTGAGTAATATTTTTAGCATAAAAAGATGAAGCATTTAAAGCTTTTACAAAATTTTATTAAAAAGTTTCAAATAAAAAGAACACATCCATTATAGGCATTCGTTGTGATCATGGCATTAAATTTGAAAATTAGTATTTTAAAAATTTTTGTAATGAAAAAAGAATTGATCATAATTTTTTTGTATCTAGAACACCTCAACAAAAAAAGATGGTAGAAAGAAAAAATTATACATTACAAGAAATAGCATGCATAATATTATGTGAAAGTGATTTATCTAGATATTTTTAGATGGAAGCCATTAATACCGCATGCTATATTTTAAATCATAATTAATTAGACCTATTTTAAAGAAAATATCATATGAACTTTGGAAACAAAAGAAACCAAACATAAACTATTTTCATGTTTTTGGTTGTAGATGCTTCATCCCAAATAATAGAAAAAAAAATTTACAAAAATTTGATGCCAAGTCAGATGAGGGTATCTTCTTAGGATACTCCACATCAAACAAAGCATATAGAGTCTTCAATAAGAGAATTCTTGTTATTGAAGAATCTATCTATATAGTATTTGATGAATCTAATGATAAAACTTCTAGAAAAGAAGATGTTTTAGATGAGGATGCAGGAACTCTCAACAAAAAAATGGATAGCCTCACATTGAAAGATGATTTTCTACAAAATAATGAAGAAGATTCAAAGAAGGAGAATAAAGGAGGAAGAACCCACTCCAAACCAAAGAGAAGAGCTACCAAAAGAGTGGAGGTATGCACATATACACCCTAAAGATCTAATTATCGATGTTCCATCACAAGGGATAAGAACTCGATTTTTTTTAAAAAATATTAATAATTACTTAGCTTTTAAACCACAAATTGAGCCTAAAATCATAGAAGAAGCTGAAAATGACCCTTATTGGATAAATGCTATGCAAGAAGAATTAAACTAATTTGAAAGAAATAAGGTATGGACACTAGTTAATAGACCTAATAACTATGCTATAATTGAAACAAAATGGGTATATAGGAATAAAACAGATGAGCATGATACCATTGTTAGAAATAAAGCTAGACTAGTCACTAAAGGATATAATCAAGAAAAAGATATTGATTTTGATGAAATCTTTGCTCCTATAACTAGATTAAAGGCAATTAGGCTACTACTTGCATTTGCATGCTTCATAAATTTTAAATTATATCAAATAGATATTAAAAATATATTCTTAAATGGATACATAGTAGAAGACGGATATGTTAAACAACCACCTGATTTTAAAAATCATACATTTTCAAATCATATCTTCAAATTACATGAGGCTTTGTATAGATTAAAACAAGCTCCACGTGCATGGTATAAAAGATTGAGTAAATTTTTGTTAGATAATAAATTTATTAGAGGTAATGTTGATAAAACATTATTCTTAAAAAGAAAAGATAATGACTTATTAGTGGTACAAATCTACGTAGATGATATTATCTTTGGTGCTACTAATGAATCTCTTTATCAAAAATTTATCAAGCTTATGCAGGGTGAGTTCAAGATGAGCATGATGGGAGAGCTAAACTTCTTTCTCAGACTCCAAATCAAGCAAAGTAAAGAGGGGATCTTCATTAATCAAATAAAGTACACAAAAAAAATATTTAGGAAGTTTGGGATGGAGACTTTAAGACCTATTGGCACACCCATTAGCCCCTCGTGTAAGCTTGATAGAGATAAAAAAGGTAAGAAGCTAGATACTAAACTGTATAGAGGTATGATAGAATTAGTACTTTATTTTATCATAAGTAGATCAGATATTATGTTTAGTATATGCATATGTGCTAGGTATCAATCAGATCCTAGAGAATCTCATTTATCAACAGTTAAAAGAATTTTTAGATACTTGTCTGGCATACTTAATGTAGATTTATGGTATAATAGATTATCGCTATTTGAATTAATTAGATATTCGGATGCTGATTTTATTGGATATAAATTAGATAGAAAAAGCATAAGTAGCACTTGTCAATTTTTAGGAGTTAATTTGATCTCATAGTTTAGCAAAAAATAAAACTGGATAGCACTATCTACGATCGAGATTTAGTATATTGTTGCTGGGAGTTGTGCTCAAATCTTGTAGATCAAACAACAAGTTGAAGATTTTGATATCAAACTTAATAAGATCCCAATAAGATACAATTAATTTAACTAAAAATTTAATTGAACACTCAAAGTCTAAACATATAGAAATAAGACATCATTTCATAGGAGACTATGTATAAAATAATGATGTAATGCTTGAATTTGTTTGAACTGATAAACAACTTGTTGATATATTCATCAAACCCCTTAGTGAAGAAAAATCTAGCATCATTACAAGAGATTTAGAGATTTTCTACCAATCAAAATAAATTTTATTCTCTAAATCTCAAAATAAGTTGAATCAAATCTAAAATAATTAATTTTGTGTACATAGCCATTGATTGATATCATTAGGAATCTCCTAATGCTTTTTATGTGCTAATTTTTTTTTAAAACTATAAAAAGCTTCAGACTCATGCTTGAGTGGACTCAAAAATGAACTTGAGTTGACTCAAACAAAACTTTGAGTCGACTCAACTGTCGGGGCCATAGGTTTTTAAATGGGCCCGTGACTCTTCGCATCACACTAAAACCATTTGAAAATCAAATGCTATTTCTCCAAAATCCCACTCTACAATTCTCCTCACGATCCCAGCCCTCTATCTCTCAATCAATCCTTGATCCTTGGTAGATTTAAAAAAAATGGTGCAGACAAGGCACATGGGGCGGAGATCTCTCTCGAGTCTGAGTATTGAACCGCAAGAGCGAAGGAAGAAGGCTCAACTGGATTCCTCATCTCAAGCGATCGAATCGCCCCAACCCACAGTTCAACCAAAAGTTCTTGAGCTGAATCTGGTTAAGGAACAAGGTACAGAGTCTTCCCCTCCTCCATATCCCTCTCCATCCGAGAGAATCCAAACTAGGGCTGTTGCCTCTCCATCCGAGAGAATGGCAACAAGGGCCATTGCAATGGAGAGGAGAGTAGATTTTATATTCTTTGAGAAATATTCCTATGTACCCTAAGTTGATCAAGAAATTTTATGTAAATCTGAGGAGAGGAGCAGCTGAGGTAACCACTACCATGGAGGGGGTTCAATTTGATGTTTCTAAGGAAAGCCTAGTGGGAGTCTTTGGTTTGCCCCTAGAAGGAGCTATCTCCAAGAGAGTGTTTAACAAGAAGAAAGCATTGAGGATTATTGTTAGTAGAGAGGATGTTATTGGAGATATAAAAGCCCCCACATTTTCTGTAGAGATGCGAGTGTTGCATCACATTATTGGAGGGATCTTTATTCCAAAATTAGGGAGGCATGACTTTATGTCGGAGATGGAGTTGTGTGTCATGTATCACATTATTCAAGGGATACGTCTAAACCTTCCTAGACTTATGATGCATCAGATTAGAGAGGCAGCAGCCAAGAACAAGGTTTGTCTACCCTATGGGATGGTGTTGACCAGAGTATTTGAGACAATAGGAATTTTATTAGAAAATGAAGGATTTAAGAATTTGTCTCATTTTGATGTTTATGATGAAAAGGCACTGACTAGTATGCACCTTCATTTTGAGGCTGGGAGATGGGTGAAAAATGAGTCAAGTCAAGATAGCCATCTACACCCACTGCCCCTAGAGCTCTATCTGATTATCCTTCATCCTCTAGAGCTGCACCTGATCTTCCTTCACCAGCCAAACCAAGAGCTAGATCCCCTACAGCCTCCACACCTTAGCCAGCAGTTACTGACTCTGCCATACTGGAGAGGCTGGCTGATCTTATCTTGACTAGACTCAGTGCCTAGATAGTAGGATTATCTGAGAAGGTAGAGAGTATTCTGGCTAAGATGAGATGTATGGCAGATAGGCTCACTATCTTGGAGTAGCAAGAGTTGAAGGCAGAGGCACCAGCTGATGTTTCTGATGTGGCAAGAGAGATTGCATGATTGAAGGAGAGTTTTGGGTCCAGGAGCACTGAGATATTTACTGCCATTAGAAGATTTGGACAGACTAGCACTGAGGTGCTTGGAGCTATCAGCGGACTTGGACAGTCCCAACAGCAGGGCATCATATTTGTACTTGGAGTCATGAGTAGTCTGATTGAAAAACTTGAGAGACTTGCTCCGAGTGCAGTACCAACAACAGTCGCAGCAGATATAGCAGTCAGAGCTTTCATGGCTCATTTTGTTCCGACTCAGCCCCAGCCTCAGTCCACGCCCCAACCTTCACTGCTCAACCTCAACCATCTGCTCCGCCATTAGTTCAACCACAGCCACTAGTGCCTACTCAGCCACAACCTTCTATCCAGCTCTAATTTGCTGCACAGTCCACCCAACTATCAAATAGTTAGAGCAGACCACCTTTCAAAGTATACACCAGAGCTAGAGTCGGATTTTCCACATCTCCGATGGTTGGTCCATCAGGGAGGACTAGGAGCTGAAGAGTTGGACCTTTATCATCTTGAGCTTCCTCATCCAAGACCCTAGAGATTCCTTCTGATGAGGATTAGTGGCTCAGGAGACATTTGTTTAGTCATATGATGTATTAGGCTTTCTTTTGGACATATGGTTGTATTTATCTATCTTGTGGACTTGTATGTGACTTATCTTGGTATTAGTGTGTACCTACTTATTTTGATGTGTACCTACTTAGTGTGTATCTTGGTATTATTGTCTGACTTACCTCACATTATATTTTGGTGTGCTATGATCTAGCACATTCATTTTGATGAATACAATGCTATACTTTTATTCTTCCTTATTCTTGCTGTGTTATGGGATGTTCTACCTTGCTTATACATTGCCCTCTTGATTGATGACAAAAAAGAGGAGTAGAAAAGAACATATGAGCATATGAGCAAAAGGATGTAATAGAAAAGAATGTATGAGCAATGTTAGCATGTATGAAAAGAATGTATGAACACATAATGTATGAGCGTAAGCATTGTTTGCATGAACACATAATGTATGAGCGTATGAGCATTGTTAGCATTGTTTGACATTGTTTATTTTGTCATGTACCCTATGAATGCATCTATATGTCTTATGAATGTAAATTTCAGTCTTATTATATAACTATAGCAATGAGCCTTAATGTGTATCATGTGTATGTGCCGATATCTCATGTTCAACTATATGAATAAAGAATTTTGCATATATAGCACAATCAATGAATGAGCATTGAGCTTGAAGTAAATATGGGCATACACTAAGGGGGAGCAAAGCCAAAATTTATGGAAAAGCTTATATCTTTATTGACTCAAGTATATTTTTTAAAAATCATGCAAATATCTTGCCAGTTGCTCATATACTCAAAAATTTTATCATCATCAAAAATAGAGAGATTGTTGATCTCAAGGATTGATTTTGATGAATAACAAAATATTTGAGTATATATCTAAACTAATAAGCTCTTTAAGATCATGTTTCAAAAAAAATTATAGAGTATCAAAAGAAAAAGCTCAATAATATATTAGAGAATAAAAAGGAGGAATCTGAAGCTTTTGAAGGGCATTGCACATCTCAAACAATGCTGGAGAAAGATATTTGATGGTTGAAAATGAAGAGGAATTCAAATTGAAAAACATTACTAAAATTCAGTTGAGGGCACCTCGAGTCGACTCAACCAGAATGGCACATAAAAGCATTTTGATACGTTCTCGAGTTGACTCAAGTATGGCGTGAGTCGACTCAAAGGCGAGCTGAGGAGTCGAGTCGACTCAAGTTGCTCAAGTCGAAGCCACAGAGTGCCAACAGAGAGCTAATTTTTGGGATAAAAGACTCACAGATCGTTGAGTCGACTTAAGGCATAGCTGAGTCGACTCAAGGCTCAAGTTGAGTCAACTCAAGCTCAATCTGATTCGACTCAAGTTTCAATGGCTAGTTCTAAAAAAAATTCAGAACGGTCCAGAAATACTTCCAATGGCTATTTTTTAGATCTCAATAGCTAAAAATGACTTTTTGAGGTTCCAAACAGTGGTTTAAAGCCTCCAACAACTTTTAAAGTGACAAGACAAGAGAATTAAAGTGAGGAAGCAAAAATCAAGGGCAAAAGTCTAAAAATCATTAAAAAGAGAGCATTCACTTTCCAACTATTTCAAACATCAAATCAAGAGATTTCCTCCAGTAAGAAGATAAGTTCATCTGTTCAAAAGCTTTTACGAAAGAAGAGCATAGAGCTTCATTAACTTTATTGCTCATTAAAGAAGCTTTTTATTTTCATTTGTCCTTCTACTTTTGTTCTTGTTGTAACTAGCTTCAATAGAATTTTGAAGCTAGGAGATAGGCCCATCCAAGCCTAAGAATTGGAGTGTAAGCCAAGGGTTGGCTTATTTGTTGGTTGTGGTTGGTAATCTGATGTAAAATCAACTAGATTTTGGATAGTGAGCCTAGAAAACTATCCCACTGTAATGTTAGAAAGATTATAGTAAAATTTTTAAGTGGGTCTTCGGGAGTGAATGTAGATGCAAGGGGCACTGAACCACTATACATTGGATGTGTTTGTGATTGTGTTCTTCTTTTTTACTCTTTTTGTATTTATATTTCTACATATCCTATTTCTGCACTCATCATCACTTTATTAGTTTTTTAAAACAGCATATTATTTATTTAAATTTTGAAAAACCCAATTCAACCCCCCCCCTTCTTGGGTTGTTCTACTGGGCAACAAACATGTTCATCATCAAAGAGATCATATTTTTATGATAAAATTTTTTATCATGAAAAGTTTAAAAATTTCATCATTAATGGGTACACTATCATTACTAAGAGATTCAATAATGAGTCTTTTATGAACTCATATAACATAATAGCTTGAATTTGGAGACAAGAATACTTTGTTATTGAATGTTATTGTAATATTATGATGAGTAAGATTTCATCATTAAATGTTGAATTTGGATGTTCACTAAAATACTATTTTTGGATGTTAATGAGGTGAAAGATTTTTCTTTTATCACAAAATGTTATGGTGATTTTGTGATGAGTCAAATTATGTCATTAAATATTGAATATATATAATGAACATATGGTGACAAGAATATTATCATTGGATATAATGATAATTTCATGATGTATCAAATTTCATCACCAACTATTAAATTTTCAAGAATAAAATTTATCACAAAAAAATGTTGCATTTATGACAAAATAATGATAGAAAATATTATATCATGAAGTATTAATGTAATTTTTGATGAATTAAATTTTATGGCCAATAAATATTTGTTGTCTATACAAATAAAGATCGTAAATATCCATAACATCCATTATTGCTCTAAACTTATCATACATGGAGAAGGAAATAATATTTCATACAAAAAGTCAACTACTAAATAAAAGAGAGAATAGAGTTCAGTGTTATTTGAAGAATCTCTAAAAATGTGAGAACCATAATAACCTATAATTATCATCATCAATCTACATACAAAAAATGTATAAAGAATAGTTAGAGAAGTATACTACGAGTTCAAAAAAAAATATTAATTTTTTCTTATAGAATGGAAATTGTTGAATTTTTTATAAAACAATAGCTTGAAAATAATATATTGCTCATATTTTTTTATGTACTAAAAGGGGCATGTAGAATGAATGCATTAGCCACCATAAATGTAACTATATATCATACTGATCTTGGCATGACTAGTATAATAGCCATCTACATCATAACATCTTCCCTCTTAGATCGATAAGTTTTTATCTCCTTCCTCATCTTATTTTGAACTCTATATACTTCCTCCCAAGTCCTCTAAGGAGCCTCCAACTCTGAAGTCTTTTCTAGTTGAAGAATTTATTGCTTTTAGACCATCCCCATGATCTTTAACATATCCTGATCTTGTCTTAAGAACCTAATTATATATTTCATCAGAACTCATAGAAGTCTCACCCCTAGCATGGGTTAAGACTATAGTTCTATTATTTTATTTTAGAAAAAATCAGCAAATATCAGTTTAATTGATCAAGTAAGATGATATAAAATTTATTTTTGGAGAATATAATATTTTCTTACATGACCCTCTTCAGTGTCCTTGCATTGTTAGGATTTTTTTCTTGATTTTTCACACATGCTTTTCATTAATCTCATTAATTAAAGCTTCATATGACAATAGATATGAAAAAGGATTGAAAGAAAAATAGATCTAATCTATTTTAAACCAAAGCAATAGATCTAATCTATAGAATCATAGTAGTGGAAACATAAAGAACTTTCAAAGCCTTTATGTGAATAAGACTCTGAGATCTGATCTCTGGAGTTATATTAGAGAAAAATCCAAGCCAAGAATCCAATGTAACCTAAGTAAAGATTTCAAGAATCATGATATGAAAAATATTTTTTCTTATTTCATAACTTTGCATAGGTAGATGATCACCGCAAGTGATGATCATGATAAGGTTCTCTTCTAGCCATGCACGCGCCTAACCTCTATAAGTATCCATATGAAAATGAGGACTAATCAGCAACCTTCTTGGTTCCTCAGGGTGCTAGTTCCCTTGCAGAACTTTTGCCTGATGGAAAGAAATTCTCATTGCCTTAAGAATCCCAGCAGAACTTTGACTGCTTCTTGATGCTCTTGCTGAAACTTGAATTTCAGCAAGGAGATGGAGAAAAGGAGGAAGCCTGGGGTGTGGAAGAGAGAGAGAGGAGAGGGTGGGGCAGCAACCAAGAATAGAGAAAGCTTATCAAACTTCAAATGTATCTTGAAACCTTGGGGTGGCCACTTATTTAGAGGTTAACAAACCCTAGGGCTTCACAAGAGTCCAAAACCAAGAGAACTCTTTAGAATAGTCCCGATAGCTAGGGACACTTCATGGCTACCACCCCCTCCCTTGCTCCTTCCTTTTATGGCCCTAGGTGGGTGCCTAGGATTTTTATGAAACCCTAGTGTGCCACACCAAATAAGAGAGGGTCAAAGTTTCCTATTTGGTCCTATATGTGGTGCCTAGGGTTTTCTTCAAGAAACCCTAGGGTGTGGACCTAATTTGACTTGGTCAAAATCAACACAAATTACTTTAGGAAAACCATATTCAGGTATCATACACTTGGTGTATCCAAACTCTTTTGGGTGCATGTGACCTAAGTCCAAAGCTTGATCAAATTCAATTGAGCTCAAATCCCTATTTGATTCAACTTGAATTCAGCCATAATTAATTTGATCCAATCAAATTAAGATGTGCAACATTTGCACATTAGTCCTCCTGAAACTTACTAACATTTAGCAATTAAGCCCTTGCCACTTATAATAATTTAAGTTAGTCCAATTTATCAATCATATTGATAATATTGGATCCAACCATCCGATCAGTCTCAATCTCCTATTGTGTGTGACCCTATAGGTTCTATTCTATCTGATAGTGAAAAATATTATAATCTCTATCACAATATTATTGAAACAATTTCAATTATTCAATAAAAATTATTGATCATCAAGATAATCCTTATGGGTTACATAATCTATCAGTAACATCTAGTAACATATAGTGATAATCTAGTAGAACAGAAGGTAAATCTCTAGATATAGTTATCATGTGATACAGTCCTTCTATCAGGATTTTGATAAAATGAAGGTTATGGATTACTCATCAAACCATAATATCTATCATATGTAGGATTTATTTAGCTTGAGTTCTCAATGTAAAGTATATGAAAACTCCTTTTCATTATTCATACTATTTTGACCAAGATCTTCTGAACTCAGTCTCATAAATTACATAGACCATCTTCTTCATCTACCAAGGATGATAGATTCTATCTAGGTGCACCTTTTGTTCCTACAATGAATCTACTATATCCAACATGCACTATGAGGACCGATATGGCTAGAGACCAAGTTTATGTACAGTCAAACTATAGCAATCTTATTGTAAATAGCCGATGTTAGAATTTCATGTTGGGGCATGCATGTGTATTTCAATTTTTTTTTAAATAATACAGTGAAATAAAAGATTAAAATATCTTTTAATCTAAATCATACATGTATAAAATATAGAACATAAAGATCTACTTCATATGCTGAAATTGAATACATATTGAATTTTATGCTGAAATTGAATATGTGATCGAATCACATACCTATTTCATAATTTCTTTCTTCGAATCTAGATCTGAAAGAAGATAGGCTCTTCCTTAGCCATGCAAGTGCCTAGTCTCTATAAGTATCCACTTAGGATCAGCCTGAAATAGCCCTCTTTGATTTTGATCTTTCTTCTCCAAGAACAATCACCCTGCAAATCTGAACGAAGCCTAGATTGCGATCAATTCTTTGATCATTTTTTTGATCTTTTTCTTCTCTTCTTCTCTTACTCTCCTTCCTTTAATTTTGAAGCAACCAAGATCTGAAATCCAACAAGCAAGAGGGGATGCCCAAGCTCCTCTTGGGCGTGGAGATGGAGGATGCCCAACCCTTTGGGCATTGGAACTTGAAGGGGTGAAGAGAGAGAGGCATGGGGGGACCTTATGGGAGGCGTAGACTGCTGAAAATTTAATATAAAGAGCCTTAGAGAAGGCTCCTTTAAATAGATAAAATATTTGAATCTTATTCAAAATCAAATAGCCCTTTAATACAAGTCTTACTTGTATTAGGAATTCTTATAGCCTTAGATATTTAACCTTCTTTAGGAGATCCATTAGGCGCCAACTATTGGAGTCTTTGCACCCACTTTTTTACATGCCATATGGGGCTTAGGGGATGCCCCATACTGGTCCCACACTCCCTCTTTTAAGTGAGCATGCCCAACTTGATCAAATCAAGTGGTGCCCCATGCAAATAATCAAGATAATTGATTAAGGGTTTGAGCCCTTAATACATTTGATCCAATATCCTAGGCACCCAATAATTAGAGTCCAATAAATTTAATTCATTTAGATTATTAGCAGATTATTAACTTGAATTAATCTTATCAAATAAGTAATTCAAATATAAAAAAAAAAAATTAGATCCAATCATATGCTAATAAGGTTATCCTGAATTCAATAGGATTTCTCTAACCCCAATTGAGACTTCATAAGCCCAATTGCTTATTCCAGGTCTAATCCCTTTATTGTATGATCTCATAGGTTCCATTCTATCTGATAGTAAGACTTACCATAATCTCTATCATAGTATCATTAAAATTCTTTTCAATGTATCAAAATAATTCTACTCTAACTCATCAAAGATTATCGATCCTGAGCAATCTTAGTGATCTCTCACAATCCATCAGTGACACCTAGCAGTATATAGTGACAACCCAATAGAATCGAAAAAAAATCTCAAAGTATAGTTCATATTTGATTTAGTCTCTCTATCATGAGTTTCGATTAGATGGTAGGTCATGGATAAGTCGTTAAACCTCATCATCAGTTATATGATAGATTCGATTAGCTCAAGTCCAATTATGATCCTCATAAAAACTCTTTTCCATTAATCACACTGCTGTGGCCACAAATTCTCGAACTTAGACTCTCAAATCTCATAGAACTACTTCGCTCTATCAAGATCGATAGATTCTATCTAGATGCATATCCTACTCCTATAGTAAACCAACTGTTGCCAACATCTGCTATAAGGACTCATCGAGATCATGTTTATATGTCAGTCAAACTTCAATAGCCATACTGTAAGTAATCATACCATCATAGGTCAAAGGACCATTTACATAACTACAGTATCGAGATGATCACTGACGATCGGATAGAGATCTAAATGATTTCTCATATGATCACTCTCAGTACAAGTTATTCTCTAACAACTACTCGCACTTATCGCTTAGTGTCTCTACATTGTAGATCAGAGACTTATCTATCCCGAAGAAAGCGATCTGTGCATCGATCTATCCAGATCAATCACCATCTTCATGATGATACTATGATCGAGAGTATTTAAAAATTAATTATACTTGCCTTTAATTCTCAACATCTTGAGAATATATATCGAAGTATCAATTCTATGGATGATTCAAGGATATATCATGCTTGAATGAAAATAAAACTTGCTCTTTTATTGATTAAATCAATGTATTAAGTATAAAATTATATCTTAGACTTATTATAATGTGTCAGTCGTATTTGCTTCTAGGACATACATCTAACAATCTTCCACTTAGACAAAAGTCAATTGACCACTAATCTAAGTCTCATCTTCTCAAGATGGACTTCCATCTTTGGCTGGCTTAATTACTTTGTCAGTGGGTCTGCTATATTATCCGTGGAGTCTATTCTTTGCACCTCGACATATTTTTTTTTTAGATAGTTGCGTATGGTATGGAACCGCCGCTCGATATACTTTGATTTTTAATGAGATCTCATTTCCTTAGCAAGTGCTATGGTGTTGCTCCTAGATTGATTTTGATGATTACAAAGTAGATTGAAGGGATACAAAATTTTAAAATGAAAAAATCCTTATGCTCTTCAAGGGCAAAATCATAATTTCACTAAAATCCTGATTTGATAGTACCATTTGGTAGAACAAATGATTTGAAATCTATTGGTGAAAATTTCATTGTGTTTGGACTTATATTTTTGAAGTTATGAAGGTTTGAAGTGCATGAGTCGACTCATGAGTCAACTCATGGCACTGTGAGCTGATTGGCATGCAAAAATTCTCCTTGGCACGCTAGTTTTCTGGCTTGGCACGACCTGTGAGTCGACTCATGAGTCGACTCACAAGGCATGAGTCGACTCATGAGTCGACCCCTGCTAATTTGAGCCAAGAAATTCCACAAAAGCATTCTCTGGTTTTTGCAACAGAGGTCGACTCATGAGTCGACCCCTGAAGCATGAGTCGACTCATGAGTCGACCCCTGCGATGGAAAATGTCAGCAATGGCTATTTTTTTGCCCGTTTTAATTGCCATTTATGCTTCTTAAAAATCCTCTAACGGTTCTTTATCTGCCTAAATTATTTTCTCTTGCTTCTAATGCTACAAAATGCTTAATATGATGAAAGAAATTGCAGATTAAATAGCGGATCAAACGTGAAATCAAATAAGAAGAGAAAAAGGAGGAAAAAGAGAAGAACAGAAGAGAGGATCCGAAATTTGCAAGAAAAAGCCTGAGATCAACGAAATATCCATAGAGAAAAAGAGAGAGGATCCACAATATACCAGAGAGATTGTGAAAGAGAAAAGGAAGATCTTTCAAGGAGAGAATTCTTCACGCCTATCATTTCAACCTTGATCTAGAGATCGTTCAAAGCTTTCAAGAGATCTTCAATCAACAATCAACCTCTTCTCAAGCGTTCAACCGTTCATTCATCTTGAGAAAATCTGAAAAAGGAGTTCTTCATTTGAGTAAAGCTTTTATTGTTATATTTGCTCATTTAAGGAGCTGTTATTGTATTCATCTGTGCTCTAAATATTCTTACTCTTTGTGAGTTTTTGCTCTTGTTTTTGGAGGATTTCCAAAACAAGGAAAGGTTGATCCGAACCTGAAATCGGAGTATTTTGGGTTTGCTTGTACCCGAAAAATAAGTGTTCTAGCTTGGGATAGCTAGGGTCGGAGTTTCCGACGTCTTGTATTCTAGCTTGGGATAGCTAGTGTCGGAGTTTTCGACGTTTTGTATTCGGGTTGAATACAAAGGATAGTGGATTGAAATTCCCAAGTGGGATCTTGGGGAGTGAATGTAGGTGCAAGGTTAGCACCGAACCACTATAAATCTTTGTATTTGTGGTGTGCTTTATCGCTTTATCTTATTTCTTTATTATATCCTTGCAATACTACTTTAGGTAATTAATATTGATTTAAAGCCATTGTTTTATTCTTCATAAGTTATTTGTTGGGCTTAAAATTTTTAGAAACCCAATTCACCCCCCCTCTTGGGTTGCATAGCTGGGCAACAAGTGGTATCAGAGCCAGTGCTCTAGCCCTTCTTTGATCTAACAATCAAAGAGCCAAAGATCTATGGTAACCCATATTGGAACTTCTCTAGCCGAGGGGCAATCAACAAACCGACCTCCACTTTTCAATGGGTCTAATTACACCTATTGGAAAGCTCGGATGAAGATTTTTATACAAGCACTCGACTATGATATGTGGAGTATCATAGTGAATGGTCCTCACACACCCACCAAGATTATAGATGGTGAGGAGTCAACCAAACCCGAGAAAGAATGGGATGAGGTTGACAAGAAATTGGCACAATTAAATGCCAAAGCTATGAATGTTCTTTATTGTGCACTAGATGCTAGTGAATTTAATCGCATTTCTACTTGTGCATCTGCTAAAGAAATATGGAATAGGTTAGAAGTCACCCATGAGGGAACAAATCAAGTAAAAGAGTCTAAAATAAACATGCTTGTACATAAATATGAATTGTTCAAAATAGAGCATGATGAGTCCATAACTGCTATGTTTACTCATTTTACTGATATAATCAATGGTTTAAAGAGTCTTGGCAAATCTTATACTAACAGTGAACTTGTAAGGAAGATTCTCAGGTCACTGCCAAGAACTTGGGAAGCCAAGGTGACTGCCATCCAAGAAGCAAAGGACTTGAACACTCTACCTCTAGAAGAGCTTCTTGGATCCTTGATGACTCATGAACTTAGCATGATGCAACATCAAGAGGATGAAATCAAAAAGAAAAGAACCATTGCCCTCAAATCCACAACTTCACCTGATTATGAAACAGATGACTCTGAAGATGAAGATCAGGATGAGGAGATGGCTCTCATCACCTGGAAATTTAAGAAGTTTCTAAGAAAAAAGAAACAGGGGATGAGAAAGAAATTTACAAAAGGGGATCAAAGCATAGAAAAGGAGAAAGATCAAACCCCTATATGCTACGAGTGCAAGAAGCCAGGATATTTCAGATCCGAATGTCCTCAATTGAAGAAAGGTCCAAAGAAATTCAAAAAGAAGGCAATGATGGCGACCTGGAGTGCGAGTGATGACTCAAGCTCCGACGAGGAAACCTCAACCGAACAAGCCAATCTGTGCCTGATGGCACATGAAAATGAGGTAACTTCTGAATCCACTAGTGAATTTACTTTTGAAGAATTGCATGAAGCATTCTATGATTCAATTGATGAATTAAAGAAACTAGGGAAGAAAAATAAAGAGCTGAAATTGGAAAATCAGTCCTTAGTGAAACAAGCTGAAATTCTTTCAATTGAAAAATTCACATTGATTCAAGAAAATCAAAACTTTAAGGATGAAATTAACAGGCTGAAATCTATAGTAGATAAGTTCACCTTAAGTTCAAACAAGCTAAATATGATCCTTGATAATCAGAAAGCTATATATGATAAGGCTGGACTTGGTTATAAACCCCTGAAGAAATAAAAATTTTTGAAGGATATTTATGCAAATTATTCAAGCAAAAAGCCTACAAATATTACTTGTTTTAAATGTGGAAGAATAGGACATAAATCATACACATGTCTTATTAACAAATATGCAAACACAAAGAAAATATGGGTTTCAAAAGGAACCATTCTGACTAACCTGAAAGGACCCAAGAAAGCTTGGGTACCTAAGACAGAAACTTGATCTGTGCTTGCAGGTGTGTCTAGCATCCCAAGAAGGAAACAAGAAATGGTATCTTGACAGCGGATGCTCGAGACACATGACTGGTGATGAATCACAATTCATCACGCTTGATGCTAAGGATGGAGGGATGGTCACCTTTGGAGATAATGGCAAAGGAAAGATCATCGGGATAGGTAACATTGGTATCACTCCCTCCAAATACATTGAGAATGTTTTACTTGTTAAAGGTTTAAAGCATAACTTACTTAGCATTAGTCAATTCTGTGATAAAGGGTATAAAGTAAGTTTTGAATCATCTGTATGCATTGTGACGAGTCCTATTAACGATGGCATTAAATTTATAGGACATAGGCATGGCAATGTTTATATGGTAGACTTGAATGATTTAACTAAATTAGACATGCAATGCCTAGTTTCCTTAAATGCTAAAATAAATGAGACTAGTTGGCTGTGGCATCGTAGACTTGCACATATTAGCATGCATTCTCTTTCAAAATTAATTAAAAAGGATTTAGTTCTCGGTTTGCCAAAACTAAATTTTGAAAAAGATAGAATTTGTGATGCATGCCAATTAGGTAAACAAACTAGAGTATCATTTAAATCCAAAAACACTATTTCAACTTCTAGACCTTTAGAGCTCTTACATATGGATTTATTTGGACCAACTAAAACCACTAGTCTAGGAGGAAAACGATATGGATTTGTAATAATTGATGATTACTCTCGTTTTACTTGGGTTTTCTTTTTAGCTCACAAAAATGAAACTTTTCAAATTTTCACGAAATTTCATCGAAAAGTCACTAATGAAAAAGGGTTTTCAATTCAAAATATTAGAAGTGATCATGGAACAGAATTTGAAAATCATGACTTTGAAAATTTTTGTGATGAAAATGGAATTGGCCACAACTTCTCTGCTCCTAGGACACCCCAACAGAATGGGGTAGTTGAAAGAAAAAATAGAACCTTAGAAGAAATGGCCCGTACCATGCTCTGTGAAAGCAACCTTCCAAAATATTTTTGGGCGGAAGCTATTAACACAGCATGTTACATTTTAAATCGTGCTTTAATAAGACAATTTTTAAAGAAAACCCCCTATGAACTTTGGAAAGGAAGAAAACCAAATATTGCCTATTTTCATGTTTTTGGTTGCCGATGTTTTGTATTAAATAATGGGAAAGAAAAACTTGGTAAATTTGATGCAAAATCAGATGAAGCAATCCTTCTAGGTTACTCCTCCACTAGTAAAGCATTTAGAGTGTTCAACAAAAGAACCTTAGTAGTTGAGGAGTCCATACATGTTGTCTTTGATGAATCTAACGATCCTCCTTCAAAGAAGAATGAGGGTGTTGATGATGCAGATCCACTAATAGAAGGTATGAAGGAGATCACTCTGAAAGATTCAGCAACTCCAGAAGACAAGGATCAAGAAGATGAACAAAATGAGAAAGGTGAAGAAATTCAAGAACAACCTCAAGGTACAAATGACTTACCCAAGGAATGGAGGTATGTTCACAACCACCCTAAGGAATTAATTATCGGTAATCCTATGCATGGGGTAAAAACACGTTCTTCACTTAGAGATGTACTTAATCATTGTGCTTTTGTATCTCAACTTGAACCTAAAACTTTTGAAGAAGCTGAAAATGATCATAACTGGATTAATGCTATGCAAGAAGAACTCAGTCAATTTGAAAGAAATAATGTTTGGACCTTAGTAACAAGACCTAAAGATTATTCAATAATTGGCACAAAATGGGTCTTTAGAAACAAATTAGATGAGCATGGAAATGTAATTAGAAATAAAGCAAGACTGGTTGCTAAGGGATATAATCAAGAAGAAGGAATTGATTTTGATGAAACCTTTGCACCTGTTGCTAGATTAGAAGCCATTAGACTTCTACTTGCTTATGCTTGCTTTATGAAATTCAAACTATTTCAAATAGATGTTAAAAGTGCATTTTTAAATGGATATATTTCTGAAGAAGTATATGTAGAACAACCCCCTGGATTTGAAGATCATGCTTTTCCCAATCATGTCTTTAGATTAAATAAAGCTTTATATGGTCTAAAACAAGCACCTAGAGCATGGTATGAAAGGCTAAGCAAATTTCTACTAAATAATGGTTTCTCAAGAGGCAATGTAGATACAACCCTATTTATTAAAAGAAACCAAAATGATATGCTAATTATACAAATTTACGTTGATGACATAATTTTTGGGTCTACTAATGAATCCCTTTGTCAAGACTTTGCTAAGCTTATGCAGGGAGAGTTCGAGATGAGCATGATGGGAGAACTCACTTTCTTTCTCGGACTCCAAATCAAACAATCAAAAGAGGGAATCTCCATCACCCAAAGCAAGTACACCAAGGAACTACTCAAAAGATTTGGAATGGAGAACTGCAAACCTATTGGCACACCAATGAGTCCCTCAAGTAAGCTTGACAAGGATGATGAAGGTAAAAGCGTAGACTTAAAATACTACAGAGGTATGATTGGCTCATTATTATATCTAACTGCAAGTAGGCCTGATATCATGTTTAGTGTTTGCTTATGTGCAAGATATCAATCTAATCCTAAGGAATCTCATTTGAATGCTGTTAAAAGAATCCTTAGATACTTAAATGGTACACAAACTATAGGGTTATGGTACTCTAAGGACTCACAAATTAATTTGTTAGGATATTCTGATGCTGATTTTGCTGGATGTAAATTAGATAGAAAAAGCACAAGTGGAACTTGCCAATTTCTTGGAGTAAATCTAATCTCATGGTTTAGCAAGAAACAAAATTCGGTGGCACTGTCTACGGCTGAGGCCGAATACATTGCAGCCGGAAGTTGTTGTGCTCAAATCTTGTGGATTAAGCAACAACTCAAAGATTTTGGAATCAAACTTAATGAAACTCCAATAAAATGTGACAATACAAGTGCCATAAATCTATCTAAAAATCCAATACAACACTCAAGATCTAAACATATTGAAATAAGACATCATTTTATAAGAGAACATGTTCAAAACAAAAATATAATTCTTGAATATGTTTGCACTGAAAATCAATTAGCCGATATCTTTACAAAGGCCCTTAGTGAGGATAGATTCTGTGAAATTAGGAGAAATCTAGGAATTCTAGATCCATTTGTCTGAAATTTCTCAATTTCCAAAGAATAGATGTCAAAAACTCTTAGAGCTCAATTTTCAATATCTATCCTGGTTCCAAAAGCTCAGATTTATCACTCTAAAAACTTATCATTGAGCAAAATTCCTTCACTCAAAATTTCAAATTTTTCTGGAATTTATTCATATTTTTCCTGAATTTCTGAACTTCATGAGTCGACCCCCATGAGTCGACTCAATGGCAAACTTGTAAATCCCACCAACTTCCATCGGGTTCATTGTTTTTAAAACGGGAAACCCTGTTTGTGAGACGACTCATCTTCTCATCGTTCTTCTTCCGAAAGCCGTCCTCTCCAAACTTTTGTTTTGCTCCAAATCCAAGGATCAATTTCGAGGCAATTCTCCCTCCTCCTCTCCACCAAAAATCGCCTCCTTGAAAAGGATTTTTCTGTGCTTTCTCGCAGTGATAGGTGCGGGTGGAACGTGCCCTAGAACTTCACCATTCATTCAAAATCCACTTCTTTTCTCCACCAAAATTCTTCTTTACTCTTTTGTGATCCCTCCTCCACTGAATTCAAGTCTTCTTGTCTGCTACTTTATTGGATATGGCTCCAAAGATGAAACTTCCCCAAAGAAGGAAATCAATCCGAGAGCCTGAGGAAATTGTCCGAAAGAAAAGGCATGCTCAGTCTTCCACTGTTCCCAATCCAGTTTCAGTACCTGCTCAAGGTCCCTCTCAATCCTCCATAAGCCCCAGTGTAAATCTTCTTTCTGATAGAAAAGTAGAAACCGGGAAAAATATAGATTTTCGGTTCTTTGAGAAAGAAGGCTTTACTTTTGCTACCAAGATCAAAAATCAAGGATGGGAACTTTATTGCTCTCTTAAGGAAGTCACCTATGTTGATCTAGTCAGAGAGTTCTACCAGAACCTAAATTATGGAAACGGGTCTGTGACTTCAACTGTAAAGGGGATTGACATCTGTTTGGATTCTAGGATATTGGGAGAGATACTTCTGGTATCAGAATTATATGGATACTCATATATGGAACTCCCAATTAAAGAAGAAGGGATCAGAATTATCTTAGGAGAAGATTTTTCAGGAAGTTTAAACAGATTGGAAGCAAAGCTACTGTCCATTGAGATGAGGGTCCTGCATCAGATTGTGACAAAACTATTCTTTCCTAGGAGTGGTAGACATGACTTACTATCTGGCAGAGATGTATGTGTCATGTTTCATATCATCACTCAGACCCCCCTAAACCTCCCTGCACTTATGATAGAGGCCATGAGAGAAACTTTGAACAGATCCAAGGCACACTTGCCTTATGGTATGGCCCTTACTAGAGTATTTAGGAGGTTTGGAGTTAGCTGTGAGGGGGAGACACCTACCAAGCTCTCACATGTGGACACTTTCAACCAACACAGCCTGCACCGAATGGGAATTACAAAGACTGTTGGTGGTTGGATCAAGGGCTCTGAAGAAAGAGCTGAGGAGAGAGCTGAGGAAAGAGCTGAAGACAGAACTGAAGGCAGAGTAGAAGAAGAAGGTCCATCTTCTCCTGTACATGATTTCAGGGCAGCTTCACCGGATACCCAGTTCATTCCTGATACTGAGGCTGGCCCTTCTGAGTTTACTAGGATGCCCACACCAGTGTATCAGCCAGAGAGCAGAGCACCTCCATCAGAGTTCAGACTGGCTGATGATCAGATCGAGCATATATCTCAGCGTGTGGCTTCTTTGTTGTCTAGCCAGTGGAGTAGTACTTCTTTTGCACCTGGAGCTACTTCTTCTGATCAGACCATTACTCCCCACATCTCCACTGTATTTCAGATGATTTCAGATCAGTCCGTCAGGATACAGCAACTTGAGGATACAGTCTGGAGACTTACTGGCAGAGTTCTTGACTTACAGGGGCAAGTTCTTGCATTGGCCCATCTCCAGCCACAGGAGTCTACTATTGAGGTCACAGACCTCACTGCAGAGGCTGGAAGGCTCAGAGGAGCATTAGAAGGTGGATATGAGCTACTGAGGAAAGAGATCAGAGGATCGAGTGAGCATGCTACCACCCAGTTCACTGCTCTACTTCAATCTGTTTCCAGAGCACTGAACGTACTTGATTCTATCAGACTCATGGTATCAGCCCTAGTATCTCAGCGTTCTCAGCCTCCCAGTATATCTCGTGGCAGAGGCAGACGGGGTAGAGGACGCACTTCTGATCCATCATCTTCTCATACCATATCTGATGACTCCGATCCATGATTTGTCTTGATCATTGACTTATCTTGATCTTTACTAGATCTTAGGAGTTAGTATCTTGTTCTAGGATCTATACCTTGGGGCCATGTATTGACATTTAGCTGGTTGAATTTTATGTATTGAAACAATTATGATATTAATGGAATCATCTTTTACCTATATCTTTGTAATGATTATATTTTGGTTGTATTTCAATCTCTGATACATCTATTGAAATATTATCTTCTTCTTGTTGTTGTTTGCTATTGATAATTGCTATATTAAGGGGGAGCAAACATCTGTGAAAAACTCTTAAGAGGAAGAAATTAAAGAATATTTTAGAAAAAGAAAAGAAAGAGTTAACTATGTTTGATGATGTCAAAAAGGGGGAGAAATTAAAATTAAACAAAAATTAAAATTAGACAAAAAGCAAAACCCTAAATTATGAGAAAAAGAGGGAGAAATTAAAATTAAACAAAAATTGAAATTAGACAAAAAGTAAAACCCTAAATTATGAAAAAAAGGGGGAGAAATTAAATTAAAACAAATATTGAAGAAATTAAATAAATATTGGAGAAATTAGACAAAAACAAGGATTGAAAGATTAAACAAAACTTTGAGAAATTTTGGTATCAAAATTTGGTATCAGACAGAACTTTAACAAAAAGTTATCCATCAAAAGCAAAATCATGAGTACAATGCAAATAAGTATTTTTTATATATAAGCTCTGATATTCAAACTTGCTTTTGAAATTTTACTCACCTTGATACATCAATAAGAAATTTGTTTTACTCTGATACATCCTACAATTTCTTTCAACTTGATCTGATACATGATAACATTTGATCTGATACAGTGTGAAGGTTTCTCTAAAATATTATAACATTTGCTCTGATACTGTATGAAATTTTCTCTGATACATTAAAAATTTTCTTGCTCTGATACATTATAAAATCTTTTCTGATATCATTGTAAAAATTATTTTTGCTCTGATACATAGAAAAAGTTATTTATCTTCTCTTGCTCTGATATATCTTGAACTCAAAATGATCTAATACCCTTTTCAAATCTTTAAGAAAATGGACAAACTATTTTTGCATTTATATTACATGCCAAAAGAATCATACTCTTTTCAAGCATATACACCTATAATGGATTCTTTTGAAATTAATGCATTAACATAAATATTTTTGTTCATATGTTTTGTCATCATCAAAAAGGGGGAGATTGTTGCTCCTAGATTGATTTTGATGATTACAAAGCAGATTGAAGGGATACAAAATTTTAAAATGAAAAAGTCCTTATGCTCTTCAAGGGCAAAATCATAATTTCACTAAAATCTTGATTTGATAGTACCATTTGGTAGAACAAATGATTTGAAATCTATTGGTGAAAATTTCATTATGTTTGAACTTATATTTTTGAAGTTATGAAGGTTTGAAGTGCATGAGTCAACTCATGAGTCAACTCATGGCACTGTGAGCTGATTGGCACGCAAAAATTCTCCTTGGCATGCTAGTTTTCTGGCTTGGCACGACCTGTGAGTCGACTCATGAGTCGACCCACAAGGCATGAGTCGACTCATGAGTCGACCCCTGCTAATTTGAGCCAAGAAATTCCAGAAAAGCATTCTCTGGTTTTTGCAACAGAGGTCGACTCATGAGTCGACCCCTGAAGCATGAGTCGACTCATGAGTCGACCCCTGCGACGGGAAATATCAGCAACGGCTATTTTTTTGCCCATTTTAATTGCCATTTATGCTTCCTAAAAATCCTCTAACGGCTCTTTATCTGCCTAAATTATTTTCTCTTGCTTCTAATGCTACAAAATGCTTAATTTGATGAAAGAAATTGCAGATTAAATAGCGGATCAAACGTGAAATCAAATAAGAAGAGAAAAAGGAGGAAAAAGAGAAGAACAGAAGAGAGGATCCGAAATTTGCAAGAAAAAGCCTGAGATCAACGAAATATCCATAGAGAAAAAGAGAGAGGATCCACAATATACCAGAGAGATTGTGAAAGAGAAAAGGAAGATCTTTCAAGGAGAGAATTCTTCACGCCTATCGTTTCAACCTTGATCTAGAGATCGTTCAAAGCTTTCAAGAGATCTTCAATCAACAATCAACCTCTTCTCAAGCGTTCAACCGTTCATTCATCTTGAGAAAATCTGAAAAAGGGGTTCTTCATTTGAGTAAAGCTTTTATTGTTATATTTGCTCATTTAAGGAGCTGTTATTGTATTCATCTGTGCTCTAAATATTCTTACTCTTTGTGAGTTTTTGCTCTTATTTTTGGAGGATTTCCAAAACAAGGAAAGGTTGATCCGAACCTGAAATCGGAGTGTTTTGGGTTTGCTTGTACCCGGGAAACAAGTGTTCTAGCTTGGGATAGCTAGGGTCGGAGTTTCCGACGTCTTGTATTCTAGCTTGGGATAGCTAGTGTCGGAGTTTCCGACGTTTTGTATTCGGGTTGAATACAAAGGATAGTGGATTGAAATTCCCAAGTGGGATCTTGGGGAGTGAATGTAGGTGCAAGGTTAGCACCGAACCACTATAAATCCTTGTGTTTGTGGTGTGCTTTATCGCTTTATCTTATTTCTTTATTATATCCTTGCAATACTACTTTAGGTAATTAATATTGATTTAAAGCCATTGTTTTATTCTTCATAAGTTATTTGTTGGGCTTAAAATTTTTAGAAACCCAATTCACCCCCCCTCTTGGGTTGCATAGCTGGGCAACATATGGTTTCATTATTGTCGCAATAAAGTGGTATGGTATCTGATGTCATAATTCTAAGCTCCACGATGAACTTCTTGAATCAGAAGCCTTCCTTTGCTGCATCCGAAGCAGCGACATATTTAGCTTCGATAGTCAAATCTACTATAATGGGTTGCTTGAAACTCTTCCAGCTGACTGCACCACCATTGCATGCGAATATATATCCTAACATAGATTTTCTATCATCAGGATCATACATGAAGTTTGAATCAGTATATCCCTTGACTCACAACTCAGAACCTCTTTCAAAGATCATGAATAAATCTTTAGTTCTTCTCAAGTACTTAAGAATGTTCTTCATAGCTATCCAGTGCTCCTCATCTAGATTCGACTGATACTTACTTGTGACACTTACAGCAAGGATAATATCAGATCGAGTACACAGTATGGCATGCATGAGGCTCCCTATGGTCGAGACATAAGGAATCCTACTCATGTGCTAAACTTTCTCAGATGTGGTCAGACACATCATCTTGGAAAGATGAATACCATGCCTGAGAGATAAGAGTCCTCTTTTAGAGTTTTTCATGCTGAACCTCTTCAGCATTTTTTTTATGTACAACTTTTGTGATAGGCCTAATATTCTTTTAGATCTATCCTTATAGACCTTTATTCTAAGAATATAGGATGCTTTTCCTAGATCTTTTATGAAAAAGTTTTTGGACAACTATCTTTGGACCGAGATCAGCATGGGAATATCATTCTCAATGAAGAGAATATCATCCATGTACAATATAAAGAATGTTATTGCGCTCCCACTGACCCTCTTGTATACACAAGTTCCTCTTTGTTCTTGATGAAATCAAACAATTTGATTGTATTATCAAAATGAAGATTCCAACTTTGAGAAGCTTGCTTTAATCCGTATATGGACCTTTACAGCTTACAAACTCGATGATCACCAACACTTGATGTGAAACTCAAAGGCTGTTCTATATAGATATCTTTCTCAAGATATCCATTTAGGAAAGTAATTTTCACATCCATCTGTCAGATTTCATAATCATAATAAGCTGCAACAGTAAGCAGAGTGCGGATGGATTTCAGTATGACTATTGGTGAGAAGGTTTTTTGATAGTTAATATCTTTGTGCTGACGATAATTTTTTACCATGAGCCTAGCTTTATAGGTCTCTACCTTACCATTGGTATCCATTTTTTTTTGTAGATCCATTTACACCCAATTGATACTATACCCTCGGATGGATCCACTAAGGTTCAAACTTGGTTTGAGTGCATTGAGTCAATTTCTGACTTCATTACATCTAACCATTTTTCAAAATCGATGTCAGACATCGACTCATCAAAGATATTAGGATCATCACCATGATCTTTATCTCCCATAAAGAATATTTTCTTTACTTCTTTCATAAGCATATCCATGTACCTTTCACAAGATCGAGAGATCTTACTAGATCTATGAGGTAGTAGAGGAGCATCAACCATTGGCTCATGAATAATGGATTCCTGAGGATCCATATCTCTTTGCTCTTTAAAGACCTTCTCTTCAAGCTCAACTAAGCTCCCATTTCCACCATCCTGAATAAACTATTTTTTTAAAAATATAACATTCTGACTCACAATCACATTGTGATCTTATGGAAAGTAGAAGTAGTTTCTCATTAATTCTTTTGGATATCTAATAAAATAAGCTATTACATATCTATCCTCTAATTTATCAGCCATCTATCTCTTGATATAGGTCAGACATCTCCAAGTCTTAAAATAACATAGACTCGACTTCTTACCATGTCATATCTCATATGGTGTGGTAAAAATAAATTTTAATAAAATCTTATTCAATAAATGAATTACAGTTAATAAGGAATGTCTCCAAAGATATAAGGATAAATTAGTGAAGTTTATCATGAACCTGACCATATCCAATATGGTCCTATTCCTCCTTTTGAATACTTTGTTAAGCTGAAGTACTCTAGGAGGAGTCCATTAAAAGACTATGTCGATGTTCTTAAGATATCCTAAAAATTTTTGACTAAGGTATTAATCTCCTCAATCAGATTGAAGAACCTTAATGGATTTGCCTATTTATTTTTCTACTTTATTTCTAAATTTTTTAAACTTTTTAAAAGCTTCAGACTTATATTTCATTAGATACACATATCCGTACCATGATAGATCATCAGTAAAGATGATGAAGTAGATATAACCATCTCTGACCTGCACATCAAATGGTCCACACACGTCGGTGTGTACCAGGGCAAGTAACTCAGTGACTCTTTCCCCATGTCTCATAAAGGATAACTTAACCATTTTTCTCGAAGATAAAATTCATAAGCTAGATACGACTCTAAATCAAAAGAGCCAAGGATCTCATTCTTTTTCAGTTTGTTTATTCTGTCCTCTCCAATATGACCTAGTCTATGATGTCATAAATACTTTTAGTTAATTTCTTCTCTAGATCTCTTTTGACCTATGGTACTCCCTACTTATTCATTCAAATTCACATTCGCATCAATATGCAAGTGATAAAGACTAATTAGAAGACCATGTGCAAATAATTTATTTCATAAATAAATGAAACAAAAATCTTCATTAAAATTAAAATTAAAACCATTCTGTGCTAGTACAGACACAAAAATTAAATTTTGACTAGCCACAAGAATAAAATAACAATCTTTCAAATCTAATCTAAATCCTAATAGTAATCGAAGAAGAAAAGTACCAACAGCTTTTGCAGCAATTTTTGCTCAATTGTCGACCCGAAAGATCATGTCACCTTTCCTCAATCTCTTACTTTTTATGAGATCCTACATTGAAGTACATATATGAGTACTCGAACCAGAGTCCAATACCCAACTAAAAGTAGAAGAAATCATAAAGTTAGATTCAATTACAAGCATACTTTCTAAAGGTTTGTCACCCTTCTTGATCTTCAGGCTCTCTAGATAGAGTGGACAGTTCCTCCTCCAGTGACCGTCAGCATCATAGTAGAAACACTTTCTCTTTGCTTCAGCCTTTTTCAGAACATCTTTTTTTGGTTTGCTCTCTTTCTTCTGCTTCTTCATGAATTTACTCTTCTTCTTCCAACCAGACTTTCTCTTGGATGAAGAAGTCTGCTCCACAGCGAGAATAGTGCCCCTTGAACTCTTCAAGGTTCTCTCAGTAGTGACCAACATATTGACCAATTCGGATATAGTGCAGTCCAGTTTATTCATATAAAAATTTATAATAAATTGACTATATGAACTTGTAAGAGATTGAAGGATCAAATCCATATGCAATTTCTTTTGCATATAAAGTCTGAGCTTTCCAAGCTCTTCAATGTCCTTGATCACTATCATACAGTGCTCATGGACTGACTGCCCTTCACGCATCTTCAAATTGAAGAGTCTCTTAGATACTTCGAAGTGCGTTGTATGGCTCTACTCAGCATACAGCTCTTGTAGGTAAGTGATCATAGCCCTGACAGTGGGCATATGCTTACACTGGCTTTACAACTCATTTGACATGAAAGCCAGCACAAAGCACTTAATCCGACTGTCTTCATTCTTTTACTTTTCATAAGTTATTCTTTGCTTAGCAGTAGGATGGTTTGATAATACTAGAATTTCTTGTTCAAGTATATGATCTAATCTTTTAGAAGTCAGGACAATCTGGAGGTTTTTTAGTCAGTCTTTAAAATTGATTCCAGTCAAACGATTGGACTCCAGGATGCGGACTAGAAGGTTTGAAGCTGGCATGGTTTAACTGCGAGAGTAGAGATTCAAGTTAGACTTTTGTACTTAAAATTTATATTTGCTTTAAAAACTTTAAGAAGCAAACAATGACTCCTACTAATTTTTTTTGGATTCCTCCACTCTTCTGGTGGGAAACAAAAATCTTAATGTGATAATTAAATTTCTAGTGAGTGCTATAGTCCCACTAATGCCATGTACCTCACCTAACGTTATTGATAACACGCATACTAATGTGTGGACAACTCTTTGCCCAAATGCTTCTCTAAGCATGTTACAGTGATTTGGTCTTTAAGTCATATGGGCCACCTAATAGTTATTGACCACACTTCTTAGTGAAGCCCGATCTACCATTCAC
Source organism: Elaeis guineensis (assembly GCF_000442705.2). Taxonomy (NCBI): domain Eukaryota; kingdom Viridiplantae; phylum Streptophyta; class Magnoliopsida; order Arecales; family Arecaceae; genus Elaeis; species Elaeis guineensis. The sequence goes on along the minus strand of NC_025998.2, from coordinate 113,492,134 downwards.
AAGTAGGTGCAAAATCATCATTGGGATCCTCACCTAATAGTTATTAAGCCCAACTCCATCCTTATCCTGGAGCAATTCTTTGCTAATAGAGTGATTGTATGTTTTAGGTACAACTGAACCACTGTGACCAACCTAGAACAATCAACATCAGTACCATACTCGCACATCTACAATGGTGGAATACCTATGAACTTAATATTTATAAGGAGGTTTAGCTTCATGTCTCATCTAATCAATCATCATATGGCCGATCTAATTGGTATGGGCTAAACCAAACTGTCAAGCAACCTTATTCAAAATTCAATCTTCCAAATTGACCAGATAAGTGGAAATCGATGGGGTCCTCCCGTTGCTTTCTTTAAATATCAATAAATTAGTCAGATAAGTGAATGAAATTAATTAAATAACTATCTCTCAATTACTTGTCTTAGACACTAATAGGTCAATTGGTCTAAATAGGTTAGCTTAAGCGAATCAGACTCAAGCCATCGAGCCAAATTAGGTCCTTAGGTTAATTAATTCTACATATGGATTTAATCGATTTGATCAACAATAATTGATGATCTTAAAACTTAATTAACCCAATCCCAATCAACACTTGATTTGATTTGATCAATTACTTAATCAAATTAGACCTATAATGTTCAAATCAAAAATTCTAGATGCAATCAAATTATATGACTTAATTTTTGATTTTTCCATGATCAAAACCCTCATGCACAAACATAAATTTTAAATTCTAAAACTAACTTTTAGATCTAAATTATTTACATGAAAAGTAGATTTTAAATCATGAAACTAATTTTCAGATTTAACATACAAGCATATATCTCGTATATATATATATAATTCAAATCTAAACAAAAATTCAGATCATAACATGATATCATATATCTCATATACAAATCATAAATCATATTGAAATTAATTTTTAAATCTAACTATGCAATCATATATCTCATATATAAATCATAAATTAGATGAAAATAATTTTTAGATTTTTGTATGCATCTATATATCATATATATATGAACTAGAACCCTATCTAGAACAAATTTTAGATCTATGCATGCCTTCACATATCGAATATATGAACTAAAAATTAAATTTAAAATAAATTTTAGATTCAAAATAATCATCTATATATCTCATGTATCAAGAAAAATTAAATTTTGAAATTCTTTTCAAAATATGCATGTTAATTTCATGCATATGAAGCCCATGGCTCTGATACCACTATTGAAATTTCATGTTGGGGCATGCATGTATATTTTTAAATTTTTTTTTCTAAATAATATAACAGAATAGAAGATTAAAATATCTTTTAATCTAAATCATACATGCATAAAATATAGAATACAAAGATCTACTTCATATGCTGAAATTAAATACATACTGAATTTTATGCTGAAATTGAATATGTGATCGAATCATATACCTGTTTCATAATTTTTCTTCGAATCTGGATCTGAAAGAAGATAGGCTCCCTCTTAACCGTATAAGTATCCAGCCTCTATGGATATCCACTCAAGATCAGTTTAGAACAGTCCTTTTTGGTGTTAATCTTTCTTCTCTAAGAATAATCACCCTGCGAATCTAAATGAAGTCTGGATCGTGATCAACTCTTAATTTGATTCTTTTCTTGATCTTTTTCTTCTCTTTTTTCTTTGCTCTCCTTCCCTTGATTTTGAAGCAACTAAAGTCTGAAAACTAGCAAGCAAGAGGGGATGCCCAAGCTCCTCTTGGGTGTGGAGATGGAGGGCGCCCAACCTTTTGGGCATTGGAACTTACAGGAGTGAAGAGAGAGAGGCATGGGGGGACCTTATGCGAGGCATGGGCTACTGAAAATCTAATGTGAAGAGCCTTAAAGAAGGTCTCCTTAAATAGGTGAAAAGTTTGAATCCTATTCAAAACCAAATAGCCCTTAATATAAATCCTACTTGCATTAGGAATCTTTGTAGTCTTAGATATTTGACCCCCTTTAGGAGATCCATTAGGTGCCAACTATTGGAGCCTTTGTATCCACTTTTTCACATGCCATATGGGGCTTAGGGGATGCCCCATGCTAGTCCCACATGCCCTCTTTTAAGTGGGCATGTCCAACTTGATCAAATCAAGTGGCGTCCCATGCAAATAATCAAGATAATTGATTAAGGGTTTGAACCCTTAATATATTTGATCCAAAATTCTAGGCATCCAATAATTAGAACTCAATGAATCTAATTCATTTAGATTATTAGCAGGTTATTAACTTGAATTAATATTATCAAATAAGTAATTCAAATATAAAGAGAAAATTGGATCCAACCATGTACTAGCAAGGTTATCCTGAACCTAATAGAATTTTTCTAAACCCAATTGAGACTTCATAAACCCAATTGCTCATTCTAGACCGAATTCTTTTGTTGTGTGACCCCATAGGTTCAATTCTATCTGGTAGTGAGACTTACCATAATCTCTATCATAGTATTATTGAAACTCTTTTCAATGGGTCGGAACAATTCCACTCTAACTTATCATGATTTATCAATCCTAAGCAACCCTAGTGAGCTCTCACAATCCACTAGTGACATCTAGCAGTATGTAGTGACAACCAAATAGAACCAAAAAAGAACCTCAAGGTGTAGTTCACATGTGATTCAGTTCCTCTATCGTGAGTCCCAACTAGATGGTAGGTTATGGATAAATTGTCAAACCTCATCATCAGTCATATGATGGATTTGATTAGCTCAAGTCCAATTGTGATCCTCATAAAATTTTTTTTCATTAATCAGACTACTATGACCATAGACTCTCAAACTTAGCCTCTCAAATTTCATAGGACTACTCTTTATCAAGATCAATAGATTCTATCTAGATACGTACCCAACTTCTACAGTAGACCAACTGTCACTAACATCTACTACAAAGACTCATCAAGACTATATTTATGTGTCAGTCAAACTTCAACAGCCACACTACAAGCAATCATACCATCACAGGTCAAAGAACTATTCACACACTACAGCATCGAGATGATCACTGCAATCGAGTAAAAATCTAAGTGATCTCTTGTATGGTCATTCTCAATACTAATTGTTCTCTAACAACTATCTGCACTCATCACTCAGTGTCTCTACATTGTAGATCAGAGACTCATCTATTCCAACAGAAATGATCTGTGCACCAATCTATCCAGATCGATCACCATCCTGATGATGATACTATAACTGGAAGCATTGAAAAATTAATTATATATGCTTCTAATTCTTATTGCCCAGCTATGCAATCCAAGAGGGGGGGTAAATTAAGTTTTTTTTAAAAATTTAAAAATTAACTTACAACTATGAGGATTATTTAACAATGAGCAGGATAAATGTGAAGAGTAAAATTTATGCAAGGTGTAGAAGTTGGATGCAAGAATGCAAGAAGATAAGAAAATTTAAAAGGAGAGTAAGTAAGCACAACACAAATAAAAAGATTTATAGTGGTTCGGTGCCAATCTTGCACCTACATCCACTCTCCAAGCTCCTACTTGAGAATTCAAATCCACTAAACCATATTCAACCCGAATACAACATCGGAACCTCCGACTCTAGCTATTTCAAGCTAGAATATTTATTTTTCGAGTACAAGCCAACCCAATACAATCCGATTCAAGGTTCAGATCAATCTTTTCATGTTTTGGAATTCTTTCAAAATAAAATATCAACTCAAAATAGAGTATAGCAATTAATCACACAAAAATACAGATATAGCTCCTTTAATGAGTAAATAAAGCTTTAAATATACTTTACACAATAAGAACGAAGCTCTTCTGATTTTTCTCAAGATGGTTGAAGACTTGAATGAGCTCTTGAGGGGTTGGTGAACTTGAAATAAAAGCTTCTTGAACTTTTAAGAGGGCTCTTGCTTAGGGTTGAAATGAATGCTTGAAGAACCTTTTCAAAACTTTGTTGATACCCTCCTTTAAGTGCCTTTTATAACTTCAAATAATGATGGAGAGTAATCTGGGCTGAAATAGAGCCATTGGAGCACATTAAATGGGCATTAAATACAACCAAAATGAGCTGAAAACTAGCCATTGCAGAATTTTTTCATCATAGGGGTCGACTCATAGGGTCAACTCATGTACAGGGGTCGACTCATGGGGTCGACTCATGTGGCGTAGAATAGAAATTGACAGTTCTGTATCTTTGGCTTGCACAGCAATAGAGGTCGACTCATAGGGTCGACTCATGCATAGAGGTTGACTCAATTGGGTGTGCTAGCTAAAGAATTCAGCGTGCCGTTCAGTCTCTTTTGCCATGAGTCGACTCATGGGATCGACTCAAATTTATAAACATAATTTTCTTTCAAAATACATATCCAAAAATATTGAAATTACCTCCAATAGATTACAAATCTTCTGCTCTTGCTCTTGAGGCTTCCAAATCAGAACTTGATAAAATTACGATTTTATTTCTGAAATACAATAAATCTTTTTTCAAGCCGAAATCATTAGTAACCCCTTCAAATGCTTTATAATCATAAAAATCAATTCAAGGAGCAACAATCTTCCTCTTTTTGATAATGATAAAACACTTGAGCAAAAGTATATATAAAGCATTGAACATGAATTTTAAATTTATGAAGATGCATCACTTCAATATCATAGTCAAGTATTTGAATGAAATGCATCATAAACAGTTTAAAGATCAATTTGAAATTTGCTTATAAGTTCATTTGCTTTGAAAATTAGATAAAAAAAGAGCTGACAATTTTGGTTCTTTGACATATTTGCTTAACAATTTTACTTATTACTAATTTTTTTATTGCTTATTGCTCATTTCTTTATTGCTTATTGCTCAAATTCGATTTTGATTCTCTACTCTCCCTTTTTGACAGCATCAATTAAGATTCTCTACTCCTCCTTTTAAGAAATCTTGAAAGGACAAATTTTCTTTACTCTCCCTTTTTGATAGCATCAATTAAGATCCTAAAAGATTTTAAGGATAGAGAAAAGAAAAGAAAGATGATAAAAAGGACATATTTTCTTTACTCTCCCTTTTTGATTCTATGTTTTATTTCTTTAACCTCCTTCTTTGATTGCTTATTTCTCTACTTTCCCTCAAGATAGCAAACATAAATGATATATCAACTTGCTCATCTAGAAGATATTACAATTCATAATATTTTTCAGCACTAATATGAGTTATTTTTCATATGTCATAATTAAAATAATTCAATTTGATCACATTCATTGAAAGTCAAAGCGCGCATGCACACACACACACACACACATATATATATATATATATATATATATATTCAAAAGTGACTGAATACAAAAGGTATCCCAATACACATGAGTCAACTCAAAATACAAAAGTCATGGATAGAAACTATCCAAGAGTTAATTAGCCAACAAATACAAGGTCCATAAGATAGATCCTAGACATAGGAGACAAACTAATCTAGATCTAATAGATGTCATGGATAGAGGGATCAAAATCTAAAGAATTAGAGATAGGGTGAGGAGATGTAGGATCAAGTCCACGAGCACGACCTCGACCACGTCTGCCTCGGCCACGGATAGAGGTACCAGCACGAGTAGAGGAGTGAGAGGATCCTGGAGCCTGAGAAGCTACGGACTGTGCTATAAGAGAAAGTCTGATGGTGTCCAAAAGATTTAAGGCTCTCAATACAGACTGCATCAGGGCACTGAACTGAGTAGAAGCATTCTCACTGGAGCCCCTGATCTCTCTCCTCAAGAAGTCAAAACCACTCTCTAAGACTCCTCAAAGTCTAGCCATCTCTGCAGATAGGTCTGAGACCTCTGTGATGTCCTCATATGGCTAAGGATGGGCTAAAGCTAATACTTATCCCTATAAATCTAATACTCTGCCTGTCAATCTCAAAATATATCCCTCAAGCTGCTTAATACGTACCGACTGATCAATAAGCATCTGAAAAATAAAAAAAATATGAGGGATCAGAGTCTGATCTGAGTCACCCTGGGATATCGATTTTTGAGTAAAGACTATAGTGGCAAACTGCTGAGATAGAATGGAGACAACACGTTGGGACATCATCTCAATCTGATCATCTGCTAGTCTGAACTCTGAAGGATGTGCCCTACTCTCTGATTGTGGAACTGAAGCATGCCTCCTCACAGACTCTGAAGGACCAGCCTTGTGATCAGATATGAACTGAATATCTGAGGATGCTCTATGATCACGAAGAGGTGAAGATGGTCCCTCCTCCTCTACTCTATCCTCCGCTCTTTCCTCAACACCCTTTGTCCAACAGCCATCAGTCTTAGAGAAACCCATGCGATGCAGTGTGTGGCGGTTAATGATGTCGGAATGGGATAGTCTAGCAACTGCCTTCCCCTTAAAACTGATTTCGAACCTTCTTAAAACTAAGATGAGTACCATACTAAAAGGCAAGTGAGCCTTGGACCTGTTCAGGGTTTCCCTCATGGCCTCAAACATCAATGCTAGAAGGTTCAAGGGGGTTTGGGTGATCATATGGTACATAATGCAAATGTCTCTACCAGATAGAAGGTCATGTCTACCACTCCTAGGGACAAAAAGTTTGGTTACCAAGTGATGTAACAGCCTCATTTCAACAGAAAGAATTTTTGCTTCCAATTTATTTAGACTTTCAGTATAAGTTCTTTCTAAGATAACATTAATTCCTTCTTCTTTAATAGAGAGCTCCATATTGGTATAGCCTTCACAAGGCAAATGCAGTATCTGTCCCAAATATACTGGATCAAGAATAACATCAATACCTTTTACTGTAGATTTTACTATTCCATTGCTATAGCTCAAATTTAAGTAAAATTTTTGGACTAGATCGACATAAGTATTTTCCTTAAAGAGCAGTAAAATTTCCATCCTTGATACTTAATCTTCGATCCAATAGTGAATCTTTCTTTTTCAAAAAACTTGAAATCAATATTTTTCTCAGGTTTTACTTTTCGGTCAGAGAGAGATACCTTGCTTGGGCTGATTGGAGACTTAGTGGAAGCTGAAGCAGGATTTGGAGCAGGGATTGGAGCAGGAGAGGGCTCGATTGCTAATCTCTTTCTACGCACACTGTCTTCCAACCTGCGAACGAATTTCTTTCTTTGCAGTAGCTTCATTTTGGGAGCTATTAGGTCAAGAGAGACTTGAAAGGAGCTTAGGAGACTAAATGTGAGGCAGAGAGAAAAAGATTTTGGAAGGAAAAAGGCAAAGATTTGACGAGTTAAATCATCGGTTTGGAGAAGAGGGGATGATTCTAGGGCAAGCTCGAACCGCCCTAAATGAGGAAGGGAGAGGAGAGGAAGTTGGTTCCTTAACAGATGATTTGAGGAGTGAAAATCGGTGGGAGGAGATATTTGAGAGAAATCTTTGGTTTGAGGGAGAAGAGATGGAGAGTTTTTGGTTTGGTGGGAGGAAGAAGACGAAGAGCTGAGTCGGCTCAAGAAAAAATTCTCAATAAGAAGAGAGCGTCCGAAGGGTTTTGATAAAATTGCAAGTTTACCCTAGGGTTGACCCTGGGGGTCGACTCATGGCACAAAAAAATTCAAAAGAATGATGGAACAATTTTAAAAAAATTTGAGACTCTGAGAGAAGGATGTTTACCCAAGTATTGATCATGTGAATGATAGTTTTGAACTTTTGAGCTCTTAAAAAAAATAAGAATTGAGCTCAATAGATTTGGTTCAATAAATTTTTGGCAATAAGAATTTAGAATCAGAGAGATACTTAAGCTGATAGATCAAGGATTCCTAGTTCTCTCCTAATTTCATAAACTCTATCTTCACTTAAGGCCTTGGTAAAGATGTCAGCCAATTATTTTTTAGTACAAACATAATCAAGAGTTATATCTTTATTTTGGACATATTCTCTTATGAAATGATACCTAATTTCAATATATTTTGATCTAGAATACTGAATTGGATTTTTAGTTAGATTTATAGCACTAGTGTTATCACATCTTATAGGAGTTTCATTGAGTTTGATATCAAAATCTTCAAGTTGTTGCTTAATCCACAAGATTTGAGCATAACAACTTCCGACTGTAATATATTCAGCCTCAGTCGTAGACAGTGCTACCAAGTTTTGCTTCTTGCTAAACTAAGAGATTAAGTTAACTTCAAGAAATTGGCAAGTTCCACTGGTAGCTTTTCTATCTAATCTATATCCAACAAAATCGACATCTGAATATCCTATCAAGTCAATTGATGAGTCCTTAGAATACCATAATCCTAGAATTTGTGTACCATTTAAATATCTAAGGATTCTTTTAACTGCATTCAAGTGAGATTCTTTCGGATTTGATTGAAAGCAAGCACAAAGACAAACACTAAACATAATATCTGGTCTACTAGCAGTTAAATACAATAGAGAACCAATCATGCCTCTATAAAATTTTAAGTCTATATTTTTACCTTTTTCATCCTTGTCAAGCTTACATGATGGGCTCATGGGTGTACCAATTGCTTTGGAGTTCTCCATTTCAAATCTTTTGAGTAGTTCTCTTGTGTACTTACTTTGGGTGATGGAGATTCCTTCCTTTGTTTGTTTGATTTGGAGTTCGAGGAAGAATATAAGTTCTCCCATCATGCTCATCTCGAACTCTCCCTGCATGAGCTTAGCAAAATCTTGACAAAGAGTTTCATTAGTAGACTCAAAAATAATATCATCAACATATATTTGTATAACTAATATATCATTTTAATTTTTTTTAATGAAAAAAATTGTGTCTACATTTCTTCTTAAAAAACTATTATTAAGCAGAAATTTGCTTAGCCTTTCATACCAAGACCTAGCTGCTTGTTTCAAACCATATAATACTTTGTTTAATTTAAAAATATGATTAGAAAAAGTATGATTTTCAAAACCTGAAGGTTGTTCTACATAAACTTCTTCAACAATATATCCATTTAGAAAAGTACTTTTGACATCTATTTAAAATAACTTAAAATTCATAAAGCAAGCATATGCAAGTAGAAGTCTAATTGCTTCTAATCTAGCAACAGGTGCAAAAATCTCATCAAAATCAATTTTTTCTTCTTGATTTTAATATTTTGCAACTAATCTCACTTTATTTCTTATCACATTTCTATGTTCATCCAATTTATTCCTATATATCCATTTTGTGTCAATTATTGAATAATTTTTAGGTCTTGAAACTAAAGTCCATACATTATTTTTTTTCAAATTGATTAAATTTTTCTTGCATTGTATTTATCCAATTATAATCTTTTTCAACTTCATCTATGATTTTAGGTTCAAGATGAGAGACAAAAGCAAAATGATTGAATGTATCTCTAAATGAAGAGCGAGTTCTTACACCATGTGTAGGATCACCAATGATTAGTTTCTTGAGGTGATTGTGATCATACCTCCATTCTTTGGGTAGATCATTTATACCTAGAGATTGTTCTTATTGTTCTTCACCTTCCTCATCCTGTTTGTCTTCATGTTCTTCATCATCTTGAATGGTTGAGTCTTTTAAAGTGATCTCCTTCATCCCTTCTATAAGAAGATCTACATCATCAATACTTTCATTCTTCCTTGAAGGAAGATCGTTAGTTTCATCAAAAATAACATATATTGACTCCTCTACTATTAAAGTTCTTTTGTTGAAAACTCTAAAAGCTTTGCTAGAAGAGGAGTAACCAAGAAAAATCATTTCATCGAATTTTGCATCAAATTTTCTTAGTCTTTCTTTACCATTGTTCAAAACAAAACATCGACAACCAAAAATATAAAAATATGCAATGTTTGATTTTTTTCTTTCCAAAGCTCATAAAGAGTTTTCTTTAAAATTGATCTAATTAAAGCATAATTTAATATGTAACATGCCGTGTTAATTACTTCCATCCAAAAATATCTTAGAAGGTTGCTTTCACATAGCATAGTACGGGCCATTTCTTCAAAAGTTCTATTTTTCTTTTCTACTACCCCATTTTGTTGGGATGTCCTAGGTGCTGAAAAGTTATGGTCAATATTTTTTTCATCACAAAACTTTTTAAAATCTTAATTTTCAAATTCGGTTCCATGATCACTTCAAATATTTTGAATTAAAATTTTTTTTTTATTTGTGACTTTTCGATAAAATTTTGAGAAAATATGAAAAGTTTCATCCTTATGTGCTAGAAGAAGACCCATGTAAAATGAGAGAAATCATCAATAATCATAAAACCATATCATTTTCTACCTAGACTAGTAGTTCTAGTGGGTCCAAATAAATCCATATGCAATAGTTCTAATGGCCTAGAAGTTAAAATAATATTTTTAGATTTGAATGAGACTCGTATTTGTTTACCCATTTGGCATGCATCACAAATTCTATCCTTTTCAAAATTCAATTTGGGTAAGCCGATAACCAATTCCTTTTTAGTAAGTTTTGAGAGTGAATGCATGCTAATATGTGCAAGCCTACGATGCCAAAGCCAACTAGTCTCATTAATCTTGGTATTCAAGGCTACTAGGCATTACATATTTATTTTGAAAAGATCATTTAAATCAACCATATAAACATTACCATGTCTATGCCCAACAAAACTAATACCTTCATTAATAAGACCAGTTACAATGCAAACTGAAGATTCAAAAATGACTTTGTATCCTTTATCACAAAATTGACTGATGCTTAATAAATTATGTTTTAAACCATCTACTAATAAAATATTTTCAATATACTTGGAGGGAGTGATACCAATATTATCTAAACTGATGATCTTTTCTTTGCCATTGTCTTCAAAAGTGACCATCCCTCCATTTTTAGCAACAAATGTGATGAATTGGGATTCATCACTAGTCATGTATCTTGAGCACCCGCTATCAAGATACCATCTCCTGTTTGCTCCTTGGGATGCAAGACACACCTATACACAAGAATCAAATTTTGATTTTAGGTACCCAAGTTTTTTTGGATCCTTTTTGGTTAGTCATAATGGTTCCTTTTGGAATCCATATTTTTTTTATATTAAAATTTTTAGATTTGTTAGAAAAACATAAATAGGATTTGTGTCTTATTCTACCATATTTAAAGCAAGTTATATTTGAAAACTTATTGTATGATGAGTTTACAAAGATATTTTTTAAAAATTTTTATTTCTTTAAAGGGTTATATCCAAGATCGGTTTTATCATAAATGGCATTTTGATTGTCAAGTATCATGTGAAGTTTATTTGAACTTAAAGTAAACTTTTCAACTATTGATTTTAACTTGACAATCTCATTTTTTAAGTTCAAATTTTTTTGAGATAGGATTGATTTTTCATTTGAAATACTCTCATTTTCTTTTAGTAAAGATTGATTCATTGATTCATTGATTTTAATTCTTTGTTCTTTACCCCTAGCTTCTTTAATTCATCAATTAGGTCATAAAATGCTTCATGAAGTTCTTCAAAGGTAAAGTCAATAGGAGTTTCAGTATTTACCTCATTTTCATGTGCCATAAGGCACAAGTTGGCTTGTTCATTTGAGTCTTCTTCTTCGGAGCTTGACTCATCACTTTTGCTCCATGTAGCCATCATGGCCTTCTTCTTGTACTTCTTGGGATCTTTCTTCAGTTATGGATATTCAGACTTAAAGTGTCCTGATTTCTTACATTCATAACAAATAAGGGATTGCTCCTTATCCTTCTCTTTGCTATGTTCTCCTTTTGTAGGTAGCCTCTTCCTCATTCCTTGTCTTCTTGTCTTCAAAAACTTCTTAAACCTTCTAGTAATGAGGGCCATTTCTTCATTCTGCTCTTCATTTTCTGTATCATCGGATTCTTCATCAGGTTGAGCAGTGAATTTGAGGATGATTATCCTTTTCTTTTTCACATCTTCTTCTTGGTGTTGTTTCATGCTTAGCTCATGTGTCATCAGCGATCCTAGAAGCTCCTCCAAAGGTAGGATATTCAGATCTTTGGCTTCTTAGATTGCAGTCATTTTGGCCTCCCGAGTCTTTGGTAAAGACCTAAAAATCTTTCTCACGAGATCACTGTTAGAATAAGACTTACCAAGTTTTTTAGAATATTAATAATATCAGTAAAATGAGTAAATATTTCAGTTATTGATTCATCATGCTCTATTTTAAAAAGTTCATATTTATGCACAAGTATGTTAATTTTTGATTCCTTCACTTGATTAGTTCCTTCATGAGTTATTTCTAATCTATCCCATATTTTCTTAGCTGACATGCATATTGAAATATGATTAAATTCATTAGCATCTAGAGCACAATACAAAACATTCATAGCTTTAGCATTTAGTTGAGCCATTTTCTTATCAACCTCATCCCTTTTTTTTTCGGATTTGGTTGATTCCACACCATCAATTATTCTAGTGAGTGTGTGTGGTCCATTTACTATGATACTCCACATATCATAGTCAAGTACTTAAATAAAGATTTTCATCCGAGCTTTCTAATAGGTATAGTTTGATCCATTGAAAAGTGAAGGTCGGTTGGTGGACTGCCCCTTGGCTAGTGAAGCACCAACTTGAGTTGCCATAGATCTTTAGCTCTTTGATAGTTAAATCAAAGTAGGGCTAGAGCATCGAGCTCTGATACCACTTGTTGCCCAGCTATGCAACCCAAGGGGGAGGATGAATTGAGTTTTTTTAAAAAAATTTAAAAATTAACTTATAACTATGAGGATTATTTAACAATGAGTAGGATAAATATGGAGAGTAAAATTTATGCAAGGTGTAGAAGTTAGATGCAAGAATGCAAGAAGATAAAAAAATTTAAAAGGAGAGCAAGTAAGCACAACACAAATAAAAAGATTTATAATAGTTCGGTGCCAACCTTGCACCTACGTCCACTTCCCAAGCTCCTACTTAAGAATTCAAATCTACTAAATCATATTCAACCTGAATATAACATCGAAACCTCTGACTCTAGCTATTCTAAGCTAGAACACTTATTTTTTGGGTACAAACCAACCTAATACAATCCGATTCAAGGTTCGGATCAACCTTTCCATATTTTGGAACCCTTTCAAAATAAAATATCAACTCAAAATAGAGTATAGCAGTTAATCATATAGAAATACAGATATAGCTCCTTTAATGAGCAAATAAAGCTTTAAATATACTTTACATAATAAGAACGAAGCTCTTCTGATTTTTCTCAAGGTAGTTGAAGACTTGAATGAGCTCTTGAGGGATTGGTGAACTTGAAATAAAAGCTTTTTGAACTTTTAAGAGGGCTCTTGCTTAGGGTTGAAATGAATGCTTGAAGAACCTTTTCAAAACCTTGTTGATACCCTCCTTTAAGTGCCTTTTATAACTTCAAATAATGGTGGAGAGTAATCTAGGCTGAAATAGAGCCGTTGGAGCACATTAAATGGGCATTAAATGCAGCCAAAACGAGCTGAAAACTAGCCATTGCAGAATTTTTCCATCGCAGGGGTCGACTCATAGGGTCGACTCATGGGGTCAACTCATGTGGCGCAGAACAGAAATTGATAATTTTGTATCTTTGGACAGGGGTCGACTCATGCACAGGGGTCGACTCATATGGCGCAGAATAAAAATTGATAATTCTGTATCTTTGACTTGCACAGCAACAGAGGTCGACTCATAGGGTCGACTCATGCACAGGAGTCGACTCATGGGATCGACTCAATTGGATATGTCAGCTAAAGAATTCAGTGTGCCGTTCAGCCCCTTTTGCCATGAGTCGACTCATGGGGTCGACTCAAATTTATAAATATAATTTTTTTCAAAATATATATCCAAAAATATTAAAATTGCCTCCCATAGATTACAAATCTTTTGCTCTTGCTCTTGAGGCTTCCGAATCAGAACTTGATAAAATTATGATTTTATCCCTGAAATATAATAAATCTTTTTTTCAAGCCAAAATCATTAGTAACCCCCTCAAATGCTTTGTAATCATCAAAATCAATTCAAGAAGCAATAATTCTCAACATCTTGAGAATATATATCGAAGCATCAATTTCATGAATGATTCAAGGACACATCACGCTTGAATAAAAATAAAATTTATCCTTTTATTGATCAAATCAATGTATTAAGTATAAAATTATGTCCTAGACTTATTACAATATGTCAACCATATTGACTTCTAAGACATACATCTAACAGTTGAAGCACTACAGGTCTAAGCTAGACACATTACTATAGCATTGAGCAAATCATTAATGAGTGGATAGCCATCCAAGTGATTTCTCATAATGATCATGCTTGGTACCTTTATTCTCTATCAAATACATGCACTCTTGCTTCAGTGTCTCCACATTATAAACTTAAGACTCGTCTATCTAAAAGAAAATGATCTGTGCACTAATCTCAGCAGATCAATCATCATCCTTGTGATAATCCATCGATCAAAAGTAACACAAAAATTAATCACCTATGACTCATGTCTCAAATTCTAACTCTTAGAATATGTGTCATCTTTATATTAATCCCTAGGACTATTCATGGACACAAGAATATGAATGAAAAATAATACAAATTTTATTTCATTTATAAGTCATAAATTATAAATTATGTCCTTAAAATATTATATGTGTCAGCCTAATTGACTTCTAGGACATACATCTATCATGCATATCGATCCCTTGCCTTCTTTATATCTAATGTAATGGAAAAACTCAATTCTATTTATCTCCTAAGGAGTTTTTCTATTGCACTAATGAATTGAAACCATAGAAAACAAAGATTAGCTTTGAAAATATTTGAAATTATTTTTTGCTAAAATGTACCAATATTAGAGTTCTTTTTTATATTATTCAAATAAAACTTACGATACTTAGATTCTCATAATGGAACACAAATACCCCTAACCCTTAGTTATGTAAAATAGTCAACTTCTTTCAATTTTTTTGATTTTTTGTATATTTTTCCTTCATGATGTATTTAAATTTATTAGTTCATGTGTCTTCATACTGAAACAACAAAATTAGCACTAATGAAATTTCAATTGTTAGAACATTATCTTGAATTTATCATCATTCTACATCATATAGTGATCTTTCCAATTTTTTTGTCTTAGGGGGCAATCCTATAGTGCTTCTTCCAAAGTATTATGTTTCTTGAAATGCAAGCATAAGCTATATCATGCTTGTCTAGACAACTTCATTAAAATCTTCTCCCATCTTTTCTCAAATGGCCCTTTTCTGATTGTATATGAAACATTGACTATAAGACCATATACAAACATAACCTTAGTATTATTTTAATAGAAAGTGAATGATATAAAGAAAAAGTAATAAATAAAAATATAAAGCCTCAAATAACTTTTTGATTATATGGAATCTCTTACATGCCTCATTTTTTTCATCATCTTTTGTATGCTTACATTTCATTGGCACTGGGATGAACTCCCAAGAAATGATCCCAATTCAGATGATGTCTTAGAAAATTGCATATAAATTAAGTGTCTAACCTTCTCTTTGGGTATTCTAATAATCAGTTTTCCATGTGCTTTAACATATTTTTCAAGATCCTTCACTCATGTTGGACCTCGACCAATCCTAGAAGAGATGGAGTTCGCATTTGCAAAATGATTAGTACTTAATAATTCTTTAAATAGGTTCACATGCAAGAAAAAATATGGACAACTTAATTCTACATCACACATATCACATAAATAAAGGGTGCAAATATATTTGTGTTGCCCAAATATGGAGCCCAAAAGGGAGGGGTGAATTGGATCATTTTAAAATTTTAAGATTAGTGCACTCAAGAAATGTGCTAAAATGTTAAGTAGAGTGAATTGATTAGCTAAGAAAGTAAAATCAAATACAAATGATAGCTAAAATGTTATAATGATTCGGTGCCAACCGTGTACCTACATCCACTTCCCAAGTCCCTACTTGAGAATTCAATCCACTAAAAAAATTTCAAAAATACAATATATCGGACACCTCCGACCCTTGCTATCCAAGTAAGAATACTTATTTCTTGGGTACAAACAAATCTTTAACACTTCAATTTTAGATTCGGATCAATCTATCCGAGTTTTGAAACCTCCCAAAACTCAAAACTCAAAAAATAATATGAGAAAAATAGGGTACAAAAATTTCAGCATAATATCCCCTTAAATGAACACAATAAATACAATAAAAATATAATACTTAAAGAAAAGAAGCATTTGCTGAATATTCTCAATGAATTGCATACTTAATTGTAGCTGGAGAATGGTTGGTGAACTGATTAAATACTTCTTTTCTTCTTTTTTAGGAATTTTTGAACTTTTCATGGATGTGAGCTTTGAATGCTTGAAAACTTATGATTTTTCACTTCAAGAGAATATTTATAATCACTATTTGCACTTGAAAATATCTTAGTATCAGTTTAGAGCCATCGGAGAGGGTTTAATATACATTAAATGCATCAAAAATGAGCTATGCGTAACACCAAAATGAGATGTCCCATGGGGTGCCCCACTGGCAATGGGACGTCCCATGGGATGCCCCAATTGGCTAGATAGAAGATGGGCTTTCTGTTTTGGTTTCAGGATCTCAGAAGACATCCCACTGCATGGGTCATCCCATATAGGTTGTCCCACTGCATGCCACAAGCCAAAACAGTACGTGCCAGCTATCCAATAAAAAGGGATAATTCAAATGGGTCGTCCCATTTTGTGCCAACCCAATTTTTCATGTATTGAAGGTCCGAAACTCACTAAAATACTTTCAAATACTCTCAAATGGAGATAAATCAATTCGACACTTTCAAAAAGCTTCGAAAACTTCTCCAACTTGCAGAAATTTCAACTTTGACGTACTTGATGAAGCTTTTTAAATTCAATCTTTTGGACTATCTGAAACATCATAAAAATATTTTCCAAAGATAAGAAACTCATTAGGAGTCTTCTCAAATGATTTGTGATCATCAAAATTAATTCTTGAAGCAACAATCTCCTCCATTTTGATGATGATAAAATATTTGAGTGTTCATAAAATAAATTCATAAAGCTCAAGAAATTGAGTTTGTAAAGCACTTGTAAGAATATACCAAAGATTTAGCATAGAAAATCATGAGATACATATTTTTAGTAAGTTATAATATTTTAATTTATTTTGCTGAAACTTATTTGTGAAGGTATCAAAGTTTTTCTGGAGATTATTTTTAATCAGCAAAATTCTCCCCTTTCTTGTATGAAATAGACAAAAAATAATTATTTTGATCATTTTGAAAAAGATCTCCCCCTTTCTTATATAAAAAGTGATCAAGTTGTAAAAATTTTTCTTATTAGAGCAAAGGCGGTTCATAAAATAAATTTCTTCTTCTCTTTCTTATTTTTACTATCAGAGCAAAAAATGTGAAAGGAATCTTTCTTTCCCCTTTTTTATTTTGATATCAAAGATGAAAACATCAGAGCAAGAATTAAAAGAGAAGATTTTAGAGCATTTTGCAAAATCAACAATAGATGTATCAAGATATTTTGGTATCAAGGCAAAAATAAAAATATCAGAGCACTCAAGAAAAATAGATATATCAGAGTATTTTTGAAAAAATATCAAAATAAAAGTAAAGATAGATGTATCAGAGTAAATAAAATAGGCGTATCAGAGCAAAAAATTTAAAAAGTTCAGATAAAGATAAACAGGACCACACTACTTTCTTCTCCTTTTTGACATCATCAAAAATAGACTAGAGAGAGTAAGATTTTTCATGGTTGTACATCAGATATCAAAGTAATAGTGCAGTCATCCAAATGTAACAGTCATTCATTCATTCATTCATCCCAAAAAAAAAAGAAATAAGCTATATAAAATGATAATAACCTCATTCATTAATTACAATAAAAAGAGAGGTTACAAGAGTCATAATACATATCCATGAGCATAAAGCTCTCATACATTCAACTACTAAAACAAAATACAACAACTAAGTAACCTAAAAAGTCTAGTACAAAATGATCAGATCAATGAGAACGGGCATCGAGCTCAGGATCAAGATAAGTGAAATATAATCAACCTCATCCTTGACTGAAGGATCTAGTCTGAGAGGAAGATACCGGAGGATGGAATGCAATAGGTTGGATAAAGGCTGGTTCACTAGATGCGGAGGGTCTAGACTGAAGATGAGTCCTAATAGCATCAAGCTGGGATAAGACCCCCTCACTAAAATTTAGAGCCCATCTAGATCAGCAGATACGAAGTTTCTGGAGTCCTTGATATCTGCTCGAATCAGCTCAAGAGAAGAATAAAGCTGGCTATGGAGTCTCTCTATCTCTCAAGCTAAATCATCCAACTAAGGTGAAGTGGTGGTCGATGTGCTCGCTCCTACCGATAGAGAGTCTAAAGTCAATCTGATCTTTCTCTCAATATCAAAAATTCTGCCACTAAACCTGAGTAGGGAACCCTCCACACTCTCTAATCTAGTACTCAGATCAGATAAGAGCTTCATCAATGAAGAAAAGTGTAGCACGATAGAAAAATCTGAGGAAGGGTCAAAAAAAGAACTCGATGGAGGCTGATGATACTATTGCTGCTGCTGCACCTACTGGAGAATCTGCTCTTGATACTGCTGAAACTGATGAAGCTGCTAAAGAACCTGATCCTAAAACTACTACTGCTGAATAGATAGAATGCCTGCCACTTTCTCAGCCAACAATCCCATATCATCATCCTCCAATCTAAAAGATGGCACGATACAGCTTGATGATGGGGGTACTCTGACTGAGGGTTTTGCTTCAGACTCTAATATAGGGTGATCAACTTGACTCTACCTGGGCACAGGTAGTGAAGATGGATCCTTCCCCTCAGCATGCTTCTCCTCCTCGGCTGCAACTACATGACCCTTAGCCCAACGGCCATCTAATCTGACAAACCCCATGCGCCGAAGGGAGTGATTGTTGTAGGTGTCGATGTGTGATAGTTTACAAACAACCTCTCCCTCAAAGCTCACTCTAGACTTTCTGAAAATCACGGTGAGAGCCATACCATATGGCAAGGGAGCCTTGGATCTATTCAAGGCTTCCCTCATGGCATCGATCATCAAGAAAGGTAGATTCAGGGGAGTCTCAGAAACAACATGGTGCATCAAGCAAATATCCCTACTAGTCATCAAATCATATCTTCCCCCTCTAGGAAAGAAAATCCTAGAGACCATGTGGTGGAGCAACCTCATCTCCACACTCAGATCTTTGGCTTCAATTTTTAAAAATCCTTCTACATCCTCTCTTTCAAGGATAGTTCTAGATCCAATTTTTTTTTTGGAAAGCTCATCTAGGCAACTACCCTCACAAGGCATCTGAAGGAATCTACTTAGCCTAGGTGCATTCAGAATGATTTGCACACCCTTCACAATAGACCTCAAAACTCCATCAATGAAGACTAAATTAGAGTAAAATTTCTTGATAAGATTAATGTAAACGGGCTCAGATAAATTATAGAAAAATCTCCATCCTTGCTTAATCAATTTTTCTCCAATGAAAAAACCATCACTTCTCAAGAAACGAAAATCTACATTTCTTCCCAGAGCTACTTTTCTTGCAGATAGAGGGATCTTACTTGGTGTGATCAGTGGAGAGGCTTGAGTTGGTGCTTGAGCTACTTTCTTCCTCTGTTCCTCAGCCTCCAAAGACCTTACAGACTTCCTTCTCTGCGGCAACCTCATTTTGGGGGCCATTGTCCCAAGGAGAGGAGAAAAATTGGTCAAGAGGGTAGAGAGGGATGAGAGATGGATGGAAATGAAGAGGAGAAGTGGGTTTAAGGGTGATTGTCATGGATTTTGTAGGTTAGGGCTTGAAATTTGATGGAGAGCAAGAAGGTAAGCTGAGAGAGAGAGAGAGAGAGAGAGATTGCTTAAGGATTTGGGATGATGATCCAAGGTTTTGGGTGGATTTGAGGTCGGTGGAGAGCTAGGAGACAATCCTTGGGTTTGAAATGAGAGGAAGATGGAGGGTTATGGGGTTTGAGTCATCCCAAAAGAGATTTAAAAGGGAGAGGAAACGGGTTAGCTCAAAAGAAAAATCATGTACTCATTCAATTCGGACGTCCTATGGGATGCCCCATCCAGAGTAACTATTAGGTGATTGAAAAAATATTTAAAAAAAAAATTAAGAGAAAAAATTTGAAAAGGATCATATCGACTTGAGATGATCATGAGGAGTCTAGATAAATTTTGATATGATTTTTGATGAAATATTTCAACGAAAAAAAAATCTGAGATGGTATCTAAATAGCACTGATAATTTTTTAATTATCTTAAAAAAATCTCAAAAAAAAAGATAGATGGCTCCCAAAATTAAGATAATGAAGTTATAAAATTTTAAAAAAAAATTGAGAGTGAAATTATGATTGAAGTTCAAGCAAAAGGGTCTTAAATGCCCAATGCCCTTCTAATTTTATAAAATTTATTTTTATTTAGAGTTTTAGTGAAAATATCAGCTAGTTATTTTTTAGTATTTATGTATTCAAATGTTATATCATTATTTTGTACATGTTCTTCTATGAAATGATGTCTAATTTCAATGTATTTTGACCTAGAGTGTTGGATTGAATTTTTGATCAAATTAATAGCACTAGTGTTATCACATCTTATGAAAATTTTTTTAAGTTCAATACCAAAATCTATGAGTTGTTGCTTAATCCACAGGATTTGAGCACAGCAACTTTTGGCTATAATGTACTCGACCTCGACTGTAGACATGCTACCAAATTTTGCTTCTTGCTAAATCAAGAGATTAAGTTCACTCTTAAAATTTGGCAAGTTTCACTAGTATTTTTTCTATCTAGTCTATATCCAGCAAAGTCTGTATTTGAGTAATCTATTAAGTCCATAAAAGATTGTTTTGAGAACCAAAGTCCTAGGTTTTGTATTTCTTTTAAGTATCTAAAAATTCTCTTAATAGTATTTAAGTGAGATTCCTTAGGATTTAACTGATATCTAGCACACATGCATACACTGAACATTATATTAGGTCTACTATCAGTAAAATATAATAAAGAGCCTATCATACCTTTATAGAGCTTTGAATCAATATTCTTGTCATATTCATCTTTATCTAATTTATAAGAAGGGATCATAGGTGTACTTATAATTTTTGAGCCCTCTATTCTAAATTTCTTTAATAGTTTTCTTGTGTACTTACTTTGGGTGATGGAGATCCTTTCCTTTATTTGCTTAATCTGGAGTCCAAAAAAGAAAGTGAGTTCTCCCATCATGCTCATCTCGAACTCTACCTACATGAGCTTGATAAATTCTTGGTACAAATCTTCATTAGTAGATCCAAATATAATATCATCAATATATATCTGTATGACTAAAATTTTTTTATGTTTTTTATAAATAGAGTTATATCAATTTTTTCTCTTGAAAAACTATTTTTTAGTAAAAACTTATTTAATCTTTCATATCAAGCCCTAGGAGCTTATTTTAAACCATATAATGCTTTGTTTAACTTAAATATATGATCTAAAAATTTATGACTTTTAAAATCTAGAGGTTGCTCTACATATACTTCTTCAGTAATATAACCATTTAGAAAAGTACTTTTAATATCTATTTAAAATATTTTAAAGTTCATAAAATAAGCAAAAGCAAGTAGCATTCTTATGGCTTCTAGTCTAGCAACATGAGCAAATATTTTATTAAAATTAATTTCTTCTTATTGATTATATCTTTTAGCAACTAATCTTGTTTTATTTCTGATTATATTTCTATCTTCATCTAATTTATTCCTATATACCCATTTAGTTCCTATTATGGGGTGATTTTTAAGTCTAGCAACAAGTGTCCATACATTGTTTCTTTCAAATTGATTTAGCTCTTCTTGCATGACAATTATCCAGTTATGATCTTTTTCAGCTTCATCTATTATTTTAGGTTCTAGGTGTGAAACAAAAGCTACATAATTACAAACATCTCTAAAAGAGGATCTAATTCTTATTCCTTATGTCGGATCATCAATAATTAATTCTTTGGGGTGATTGTGGACATACCTCTATTTTTTTGAAAGATTACCTATATCTTAAGATTCTTCTTGAGTATTTTGATCAATAATATTTTCATCCTCATATTTTTCTTTCAATTGATTCTTGTTTTGCTCATTTGAGTCATTGATGGTAAGCTTTTTCATTCCATCTTCTATAATACCTGCATCATCAGCATCCTCTCTCTTTTTTGATGGAAGATCATTAGCTTTATTAAAAACTACATGAATTAACTCTTCTACTACTAGTGTTCTTTTATTAAATACTCTAAAAACTTTGCTAGAAGTGGAATAGTCAAGAAAGATAGCTTCATCAGATTTAGCATCAAATTTACCTAAGCTATCTTTACTATTATTTAAAATAAAATATTGACAATCAAAAATATAAAAATATCCTATATTAGTTTTTCTATCTTTTCATAATTCATAAGATATTTTCTTTAAATTTGATCTTATTAAAGCATGATTTAAGATGTAACATGCTGTGTTAATTGCCTCTGCCCAAAAATACTTTAGGAGTTTACTTTCACATAGCATGGTACGGACCATTTCTTCTAGTATTCTATCTTTTCTCTCTACTACTCTATTTTGTTTCTAGATGCTGAAAAATTATGATCTATGCCTTTTTCATCATAAAATTTTTCAAAATCTTTGTTTTCAAATTTAGTGCCATGGTCACTATGAATTGAAATAATTGATAAATCTTTTTCATTTGAAATCTTTCAACAAAACTTAGAAAATACTAAGAATACTTCATCTTTAGATGCTAAAAATAAAATCCAAATGAAATGCAAAAAATCATCAATAATTACAAAACCATATCTTTTACCTCCTAGATTAGTTGTTCTTATAGGACCAAGTAAATCCATATGTAAGAGTTTTAAAAGTTTAGAAGTTGAAACAATATTTTTAGACTTAAAGAAAACTCTTGTTTGTTTACCTAATTGACATACATCACAAATTTTATCTTTGTCAAAACTAATTTTTGACAAATCAAAAACTAAATCCTTTTTAATGATTTTAGAAAGTATGTGTATAATAATATGTGCAAGCCTACGGTGCCAAAGCCAACTAGTCTCATTGATTTTAGCATTCATGACCATAAGACATTGCATATTTTGTATGAAAAGATTATCCAAATCAACCATGTACACATTGCCATACCTATGCCCAATGAATCTAGTGCTATCATCAAAAGGACTAGTTACAATGCACATAGATGATTCAAAAATTACTTTATAATCTTTATCACATAGTTGACTAATACTTAAAAAATTATGCTTGAGATCATTTATAAGTAATACATTTTCAATACAAGTGGAGGGAGTGATACCAATGTTACCAATACCGATGATCTTTCCTTTACCATTATCTCCAAAGTTATCTCCAAACGTGACCATTCCTCCATTCTTGGCTTTCAATGTGATGAATTGAGATTTATCACCGATCATGTGTCTTAAGCATCCACTATCAAGATACCACTTTCGTTTTGTTGCTTAGGATGCAAGACACACCTGCACACAAAAAGTCAAGTTTTAACCTTAGGTACCCAAGCTAACTTGAATCCATTAGGGTTAGTCATAATGATTCCTTTTGGAATCTATATTTTTTTAATATTTCTATTATTAAATTTATTTGATAAACATGAATAAGCTTTATGTCCTACTTTGTCATATTTAAAATAAATAATATTTGATAATTTTTTTATGGATGCATTGACAAAAATATTTTTTAAAAATTTTTATTTTCTAAGAGTGTTATAGCCAAGTCTGACTTTATCATATACAGTTTTTTGACTATCAATGATTATCTGAAGTTTGTTTGAACTTAATGTAAATCTATCAACTATAAGTTTCAACTTAGTTACCTTTTCCTTTAGATTTTGATTTTCTTTTACAAGAGTTTCATTTAGGCTTGAAATTTCATCTTTTTCTTTTAACAAAGATTGATTCTTTATTTCTAATTCTTTATTTTTGCTATCAACTTCTTCTTCTTTTTTAGCTAATACTTGGTTTCTTAATTTTAAATTTTTATTTTTTATTTTTAATTTTTTTAGATCATCCAAAAGTTTATGAAAAGCTTTTTGCAGTTCATCATAAGAAAATTTATTTTGAGTTTCAGGGGTTACCTCATTTTCATATGCCATAAGGCACAGGTTAGCTTCTTCATGAGATTCTTCATCTGTGGTAGAGTCATCACTGTCGCTCCATGTAGTCATCATAGCCTTTTTCTTTTTGAACTTTTTTTGACCTTTCTTGAGCTGGGGACATTCTGATCTGAAGTGGTCCGGCTTCTTGCACTGAAAACAAATGATGGGCTATTCTTTTTCTTTTTCTTTACTCGGCTCTCCCTTAGCTAGTGGTCTTCTCTTGGTCCTTTATCTCCTTCTCCTCATGAAACGTCTAAATTTTTTTGTGATTAGAGCAAAGTCCTCAACTTCTTCATTGCTCTCTAATTTTTCTGTATCATCTTCTTCTTGAGCTGTCGACATGAAAGCCATAGTCTTCTTTTTTCTGATCTCCTCCTTAGAGTGTTGCTTCATGGTCAGCTCATGGGTCATGAGGGATCCAAGTAGCTCCTCCAATGGTAGAGTATTTAAATCATTGACTTCTTAAATTACAATGACCTTTGCCTCCCATGATCTTGGTAAAGATCTGAGTACTTTTCTCACAAGATCATTGTTAAACTAATATTTGCCAAGACTTTTCAAATCGTTTATGATGTCAGTGAAATGGATGAATATTTGAGTTATTGACTCTTTAGATTTTATTTTAAATAGTTCATAGTTATGCATAAGCATATTGATTTTAAACTCTTTTACTTGCTTTGTGCCTTCATGTGTAACTTTTAACCTATCCCAAATTTTTTTAGCTAAATTATAAGTAGAAATATGATTAAATTTATTTATATTTAAAGCATAATATAAAATATTCATAACTTTAGCATTGAGCTGAGCCATTTTCTTATCAAATTCATCCCATTCACCTTCCAGCTTAGGGAGAGATACACCATCAATCAATTTAGTGAGTGTGTATGATCCATTTACTATGATACTTCACATATCATAGTCAAGTGCTTGAATAAAAATTCTCATCCGAGCTTTTCAATATGTATAGTTTGATCCATTGAAAAGTGAAGGTCGGTTTATGGATTGCCCCTTGGCTAGGGATGTGCCAAATTGGGCTGCCATAGATCTTTAGCTCTTGATGGTTAAATCAAGCAAGAATTAGAGTACCGAGCTCTGATACCACTTGTTGCCTAGATATGGAGCCCAAGAGAGAGGGGTGAATTGGGTCTTTTTAAAATTTTAAAATTAGTGCACTCAAAAAATATGCTAAAGTATTGAGTAGAGTGAATTGATTAGCTAAGAAAGTGAAATCAAATACAAATGATAGGTAAGCAAGTATAAAGCATAAAGAATAAGTAAAGAGATGCAAGCACAACAAACACAAAAGATTTATAGTGGTTCAGTGCCAATCTTGCACCTACATCCACTCTCCAAGTCTCTACTTGAAAATTCAATGCAGTAAAAAGATTTTAAGAATATAACACGTCGGACACCTCCGATCCTTGCTATCCAAGTAAGAACATTTATTTTTTAGATACAAGCCAACCCTCAATGCTCTGATTTTAGGTTCGGATCAATCTATCTGAGTTTTGAAACCTTCCAAAACTCAAAACCTAAAAAACAATGTGAGAAAAAGAGGGTATAAAAATTTCAGCATAATATCCCCTTTAAATGATCACAATAAATGCAATAGAAATATAATACTTAAGGAGAAGAAGCTTTTGCTAAATACTCTCAATGAATTACACACTTGATTGCATCTGGAGAGTGGTTAGTGAACTGATTGAATATTTTTTTTTTCTCTTTTAGGAATTTTTGAACTTTTCACGGATGTGAGCTTTGAATGCTTGAAAACTTATAATTTTTTACTTCAAGAGAGCATTTATAATCATCATTTATACTTGAGAATATTTTAGTATCAGTTTAGAGTTGTTGGAGAGTGTTTAATGCATATTAAATACACCAAAAATAGACTGAAAACTAGCTGTTATATATGCTCGCCAAAATGAGATGTCCCATGGGGTGCCCCACTAGCAATGGGACGTCCCATGGGGCGCCCCAATTGGCCAAACAGAAGATGGACTTTCTGTTTTGGTCTCAAGATCTCAGAGGTCATCCCACATGAGTCATCCCACTGCGTGGGTCATCCCACATGGATCGTCCCACTGCATGTCACAAACCAAAATAGTGCATGCCGGTTGCCCAATGAAAAGAGATGATCCAGATAGGTAGCTTCATTTTGTGCCAACCTAATTTTTTATATATTTAAGATCTGAAACTCAGCAAAACACTTTCAAATACTCTCAAATGGAGACAAATCAATTTGACACTCTCAAAAGACTTCAAAAACTTCTCTAACTTGCAGAAATTTTAATTTTGACATATTTAATGAAGCTTTTCAAACTCAAATTTTTGGACTATCTAAAATATCATAAAAATATTTTTCAAAGATAAGAAACTCATTAGTAGTCTCCCAAAATGATTTGTGATCATCAAAATCAATTCTTAGAGCAACATCCCATAGGGCGCCCCACTGGCAATGGGATGTCCCATAGGATGCCCCAATTGGCCAGATAGAAGATGGACTTTCTGTTTTGGTCTCAAGATCTCAGAGGTCGTCCCACATGGGTCATCCCACTGTGTGGGTCATCCCACATGGGTCGTCCCACTGCGTGTCACAAGCCAAAATAGTGCATGCTGGTTGCCCAATGAAAGGAGATGATCCAGATAGGTAGCTTCATTTTGTATCAACCCAATTTTTTATATATTTAAGGTCCGAAACTCAGCAGAACACTTTCAAATACTCTCAAATGAAGATAAATCAATTTGACACTCTCAAAAGACTTCAAAAACTTCTCTAGCTTGCAGAAATTTTAATTTTGACATATTTGATGAAGCTTTTCAAACTCAAACTTTTGGACTACCTGAAATATCATAAAAATATTTTTTAAAGATAAGAAACTCATTAGTAGTCCCCTTAAATAATTTGTGATCAGCAAAATCAATTCTTAGAGCAATAATTTGATACTTAGAACATTATCAATGTTACCCAGAGAGGTGTGAAGAGTAGTTTGTAATGGCTCAAATGACCTTGATGAAACACTCAATATGGCATTAGATGTAGCAACCACTACACTTGCTGCCCTATTCTTAGCGTGACTTGAATAATTTTATATTTCCATTGTCTAATCATGTCATAGAAAAAGGAATGGATTTTAATATTAAATATATCAAGCAATGACATAAAATATAAAAAAAAATTCAGCAAGCATATGCTAAAGATATAATAAGTTATCATGTAACTTGGATAATTTATAAAACTTAGAATCTTAGAGTGCTGCTTGTGTATGTGTCCTAAGTGGCTCTGGTGACCTTTGTGTATTTGTTGGCAAGATATTAGATGTAGAAGCAATTACACTTGTAGCTCTCTTCCTAGCACGGCCTCTTGGTGCCATTAGTGAACTCTATTGTAAATATAAATAATTAAAAACATAAGAATACTAGTTAAAATGTTTACAAAATTATAAATCATGATTTAAAATTTATCTTTATAAATGTATGGTACCTGATCGTAATAGTAACCACCAACCAATAATTTATACATAAAACCCTAGCAATCATCAAAGAAAGCAATTTTGTAATTCAGCTAAACCAATATACATAATATAGAGATGTCTTGCATTTAGATTAGCACTGGCCATAGAGTTAATAGGGGCCTTTCCATTAGTATGGGTCTAACCTGATTTTATTAGTATCTCGATGTATCTGTTTTGACGATATATGTTGCTTTTGAGGTGTGAGTGTTTTTCTAAGATTTTTTTTGTCTTGTACTCTGTAATCTCCAAGATTGAAGATAGTGAAAAATCTCCAATCATCTCCATCCATGATTTTTCTCTTTGATTTAAAGGGTTTCCACATAAATCATATGATAGCATTGATCTTTGTTTTCTTCGATCTCTCTTTTATTTGGTGTCTTGCTATAACATATAAAATGAAAAAAAAAAAATATATATATATATATATATATATATATATATATATATATATATAAGATAAGATCTATATCACTATCATCCTCAATACATTGATCCTTTTCCTCATCAATATCATAAAATTCTATCATTTTTCCATCTTCTTCATGAATGAAATCATCATCAGCATGGTCTTGTCCTTTGCTAGCTAGTTTGTATAATACTAGCCTCAACAATAAAGAATCAACATCCACCTTATTTAGCACTTGCCCTTCATCATTGTCAACCTAAGTAATCCTACCATTATTAAATGATTCATCCTCTAGATACACCTCATCATCGGCATCAGGCATTTTTTAGTATCTGAAATAATTTCTTGGAGCTATAAAATATCATACAAGTAACTATATTGAAATTTTTGCACAACTTACCAATTTTTTCCTAACTTTATATCATCGATAGAAAAAAATGATTTGCTTGTGCTGCTAATATGAATGGATCATTGTCATATTAAAGAGTGCTTAACATTGACACTTATGAAGTGAGCATCCTTCTATAATTTTGTCATCTTACCATTAGTATCAAGCCATTTACATTCGAATAGGATAATATGTTATCCTAGATATTTTTTGATTCAATAATATTAGTTACAATATCATAAAAATCAATTAGCTTATTACTATGAGAACCTCCAACTACCACACCACTATTCAAATGATTACGATGATTATCGCAATCCATAGTGTGGAACCTAGGAAAGTTATGTGGAATTTTCTGGACATTGCTGTCTATCTTCATACTACTTCCAAAATAGTGTATAATCATATTTATAAGCATGAATTGATATGTAGCCCAATCCAAGGTGCAACAAAATTATTTTTGTATCATAATATGAATTTGGATGAGTCTCACCATTGAAAAAAGCCTCTTTTAGCAACTTTAGTAATATATTGAATGATTTCTTGCTCCAATAATTATAAACCTTCAAGTGAAGTAACTTCACAAGAAAAGATAATATTGAGAACTTTTTACAACTTGGATATAATTCATATTATGATTCCCTTAATAACCTATCATAATCTTTCACTTCTTTGGAGAGTTTTTGCGATGAATTTATTGACGATGAAAATATTTTCATCGCCAATAAGACTATTTATGATGAAAAATTAAATTCATCATTAATAATAAAATATTTATGATAAAAATTAGTTTTCATCATAAATATCTTCATATTTACAATGAAAATAAAATTTCATCATAAATACCTATTATTTGTGATAAAATTAATCATCATAAATAATAAAATATTTATTTTAATTTTAAATTTTTAAATATCCATGATAAAAATAGTTTCATCACAAATAATATAAGTACTTATGATGAAAACTCATTTTTCATCACAAATACTGGTTATTTATGATGAAAAATTTTCATCACTAATATTTAAAAAAAATAAAAAATTTTAAAAATTCAATAATTAAAAATTATTTATGATAAAAATATTACATCATAAATAATAGAGTATTGATGATGAAAATTAAATTTTCATTACAAATACCTCATTATTTATGACAAAAAATTTTCATCACTAATATATAAAAAAATAAAAAATTTAAAAAATTTTAAAATAATAAATTATTTATGACAAAAATTGGTGATGAAAATTTAGTTTTCATGATCAATATTCCATTATTTATGATGAAAAATTTTTGTCACTAATATTTGAAAAAAAATAAAAAATTTAAAAAATTTAAAAAATATAGATTATTTATGATAAAAATATTACATTATAAATAATAAAGTATTGATGATGAAAACTAAATTTTCATCATAAATCCCTATTATTTATGATAAAATTTTTTTATCACTAATATGTGAAAAAAATAAAAAATTTTAAAAATTTAAAAATTATAGATTATTTGTGATAAAAATATTACATCATAAATACTAGAGTATTGGCGATGAAAAGTTATTTTTCATCACAAATACTCTAGTATTTATGATGAAAAATTTTCAATCTTTAATATTTAAAAGAAAATAAAAAATTTAAAAATTATAAATTATTTATGATAAAAATATTATATCATAAATAATAGAGTATTGATGATAAAAACTAAATTTTCATCATAAATACTTCATTATTTATGATAAAAATTTTTCATCACTAATACATGAGAAAAAATAAAAAAATTTAAAAATTATAATTTATTTATGATGAAAATATTACATCATAAATACTAGAGTATTGATGACAAAATATCAATTTTTGTCACCAATAATCTACTATTTATGATAAAAAATTTTCATCGTTAATATTTGAAAAAAATAAAAAATTTTAAAAATTTATAAATTATAGATTATTAGTGACGATAATATTACATCGAAAATACTTAAGAATTATCGATGAAAAGCTAATTTTTATTGCTAATAGTCCACTATTTATGATGAAAAATTTTTATCACTAATATTTAAAAAAATAAAAAATTTTAAAAAATATAAAAATTATAGATTATTTATGATAAAAATATTGTATCGTAAATAACTTAGTGTTTGTGATGAAAACATATTTTTCATCAAAAATAGTCTATTATTTATGATAAAAAAATTAAAAATTGATCATTATTTGCGATAATATTTTTTATCTCTAAGTTTCTCTGAATCTGTCTTATTGCTCAATTTTGCATAGATTGTTAGTTCTATAGGCTGACCAAAGGTTACAAAGCACAAAGGTTTTGTATCTACCCAAGAACATAAAAAAGAGATGATACTGGATCTTTATATGTTAAAACATGATCTACAAAAAGATTATTCATATGGTACTTGATCTTTACACGTTAAAATATGATATTGGATCTCAATTATTTATGATAAAAAAATTTTATTAATAATATTTAAAAAAATAAAAAATTTAAAAATTAATGATTATTTATGATAAAAACTTAATTTTCATTGTTAATATTTTTTAAAAATTATAATTTTTTTTACGATGAAATGCTAGAAATGTCGTAAATACTTCATTATTTATGATGAAATAATTTTATCGCTAATAATTAAAAAATCATAAATTTAGAAAAATGACTTCCAACACTAAAAAAGAATCACTCCCAGTATCTAGATTTTGTTGGATGATGCAACAAAATTCTTCACCCATAACCAAATCAACTGTCTATAAGATCCAGGAGCAAACCGCCTCAAAAAATTAAATGCAAGAATTTGATTCAGAAAAAATATCAACTTTTAATTGTATAAAGAATAAAACTTTATCAACTGTTTGATGGACTAAATTATGTTATATACTTCTAAACTGTATGCGAAAGGCTTTTGTTGGATCCTTCAGTATTATTTTTTAAGAGTACATTCGTGGTCTTAAATGGTATGCAATAATTGTTTATCGCAGATACTCTCTAACTAGCTGAACTCTTATTATTGCTATCCAGTTCAAGATTTATCCTAAGATTGACACACTTTTGAGTAGGTATTATCCTTTCTACTATGCTCCTTTTGCGTTGGATCTCAAGGGTCTTAGCTGCTCTCAGATTAAATTTGAGTTTAGATATCTATTCAAACCTTTCGACGAAAACTATATTTACGTTACTCACAGATCTCAAGGGTCTTCACAAAAATTATTTTCGATGAAAACTATATTTACATTACTAATAAGATTATTAACGACTAAAATTTATTTTTCATCGTAAATAAATTTTTTTACCAAATTTTTTAAGAGAAAAAATTTTTTTAGTGAGAAATTTTTTATTTTTTTGGTAAAATTATTGGCAATGAGATTTTAGTTTTCGTTGCTAATAACATTATTGACGATGAATATTTTTCTTCATAAATATTTTTTTTATTTTTTGGGAGAAATTATTAGCAATAAAATATTTCATTTTCATCATAAATAATTTTTTAAAAAATGGGAGCAATTTTTTTTGACAAAAATTATTAGCGATAAAAATTATTTTTTCATCACTAAAATATTATTAATGATAAAAAAAATTTCATCGTAAATAAATTTTTTTATGGCAAAATTTTTTTTATCGAAGAAATTTTTTTGGTGGGAAGAAAATTTTTTTAGCGAAAAAATGGAAGAAATTTTTTTTTGATGAAAATTATTAGTGATGAAAATTATTTTTTCATTGCTAATAAAGTTATCAGTGACGAAAAATTATGTTTCATCATAAATAATTTTTTTTTATGGTAAAACTTTTTTTATCAAATTTTTTTTTTGAATTATTAGTGACAAAAATTAGCTTCCATCGCTAATAATATTATTAGCAACAAAAAATTACATCGCTAATACTCCTACTTTCAATCAACGTCAAATTGACATCTCTTCACGCAAAACCACGTGAAACCTTATTCCCCTCCCTCTCTTCTTTCCCTGATCTCTCTCCCTCTCCCTGAGCTCTCCTCTCTCCGTGCTCTCCCCTCCATCTCTTCCCACCGGCGAGCCCCTCTCCACCGCCGCCATCCGCTGGAGGTAAGGTTTTCAACCTTTTTTTTTTTCTTTTTGTTGATCGAGCCATCGGGAAGCGGAGCTGTCCGTGGGGGGGGTGCCGTGGGCCACCGCCGGCACCATGAGGCCAAGGAGGGGTCGACCGACGGGGAGGGGGTGGGACCCAAATGGTGGCAGGACGGGATGGGGCCGGAGGGGGGGATGGGGTTGGAAAGGGGGCGGCCAATGGCGACGGAGACGAGGTTGGGGAGGGGGTCGGCCGGTGGGGAGGTTATCGACCGGTGGGGAGGGGGTCTGGGGCATTAGCATGCAGGATGGGGTGGGGGCCGGGATGGGGCCGGGGAGGGGGCGGCCAGCGGTGATGGAGATGGGGTCGGGGAGGCTATTGCCAGTGGAGACGAGGCCGAGGAGTGGGCGGCCGACGATCACGGGAGACGGGGCCGGGGAGGGGGCGGCGGTGGGGAGGGGTTTGCACGGTGGAGAGGGAGGAAGGGCAGAGAAAAAGGAGGGGGAAAAAAGAAAAAAAGAAAAGAAAAATAAAGAAAAAATAAATAAATAAAATAAAATAATAAAATAAAATAAAATATTAATCAAAAATTTTATTATTTAATTAATAAAAATAAAATCTGAATCACGATCCGAATTGGATCGAGGTTGGGATCCAAGTCGAGACCTCGATTCAGATTGGGATCCAGATCAGGATCTGATCTGAACGGCGTAGGGTCTGTGATAGTGCCAGCACCGTGGGAGCGGAGGCCGTGGGAGGCCAAGTCCGAATAGTGTGGGTGTGTGACGGCACTGGCGCCAGCACCGTGGGAGCGGGGGCTGAATCTGGGGGTACGAGGTGTGTGACGGTGCCGGCATCATGGGAGTAGGGGCCATGGGAGGTCGAGTCCGAAGCTTGTTCAGGAAAAAAATTATTTAAAAAAAAGTAGATAAAAAATATTTTAAAAAAATAAAAAATTATAAAATAATTTATTTATATTAATAATTTATTTATTATTATTTCAGATCAGTCTCTATCGGTAGTGAGACGAGGGCGAGGTCTATCGAAGAACCTCACTCTAGAGCATTGAAGACATCCAAACTTTTTTTTTTGAGTTTAATTATTGAATTATTTATTCTTAAATTAAATTTATTATCTACTAATTTGACTGATAATTATACAGAGAAGATGTGTCCAGAACGCCGTGAATCGGATGAGACAGACTGTACTGCATTATGGAGATTCAAGGTCATTTGCTCGTCACGTGGAGTAGATGGTAAGTAATTTTTAATTAGTATATAATTCTTTAACTATTTAAAAAATTTTTAATTAATTATTCTCAAATTATAAAGAGATACTGAGAATGACGAGCTTCCTGATAGGATCGATATCTACCAGCGGACCCACTAGCGACGGTCAGGGGAATGGACGACGGAGAGCCAGGATCTCTTTATAAATTTTTTAATTATTTTTTCATTCACAGTCTAATTTTTATTATAAAATTAAAATAGCTATAACTTTAATTTTCAAGATCATATGACAGACACGAGATCCCAACCTACCTCTAAGAGCTCGACCGCACCCAAGATGATGAGATCTGTGATCAGGTGCTTGGTACGAGATCCTGTTACGTTAGGAGTCTAGGGTATGGGATCACTGCTCTCTCATTTTTATGCTCGTCTAGGACTGACATCCATGCTGCCTGCGATACTCGGCTGACGGAGGTACAGAGACAGGTTACTGAGGATCGACAGTGAGCTCATGAGTTGGCTGCATGCATCAACGAGCATCAGCTCCAAATCCAGATGATGGAGCGGATGGCACAGATGGAGCGGACAATACAGCTGATGAGGTAGCAGCAGGCCTGTCCGAGCTCTTCTGAGCACTTTTCTTCCCCAGCTCGTTCTCCTTCTGTAGATGCCGATATTTGACGGCCTCTATATGTAATTTTTTATGTTTATTTCAGACCTCTTATAATTTTAGTTTAATATAATAAAATTTATTTATGAGTTTATTATATAAATTTTTATTTTTAATTTATAAAAAATATTATAAATATAAATTAAAAATATATATTTATAAATTATTTTTTAAAAAAATATTTATAAATTATTAGCGATCGAATTATTCTCAATGAAATATTGGTCACCAAAAATATTTTACTATGATAAAAAATTGGTCATAAATAAAATTTTTAATAAATTTAAAAATATTAAAATTTTATATTAAATTAATAGCGATGAAAATATTTGCATCACTAATAAGGGCATTTGTGATGAAAAATTTTCATCACCAATATTTTTATAAATTTAATTTTTATAAATATTTTTAATTAAATTAATAGCGATGAAAAATTTTCATCGTAAATGTGCTTATTAGCGACAAAAATATTTTCATCGTTAAAAATTTTTAAAAATTTGATTTCATAAAAATTTTTAATTAAATTAATAGTGACAAAAATATTTTTATCGTTAATAATTTATTATTTATTAGCGACGTTAAATTTCATCGCAAATATTTTTTTTACGACTAAAATTTTTCATCATAAATAGTTTTCAAAAAAATAAATTTTTTAATGACGAAAATATTTCATCATAAATAAATGATTATTTGCGATGAAATTTTTTTCCATCATAAAATATTATCAATGATGCGATTATTGATGATAAAATATTAGCGACGAAAATTTCGTCGTTGATAACTATTAACGATGAAAATAGATTATTAGTGATGAAAAATTTTCGTCACTAATAACTTGTTTTGTTGTAGTATCTTTTGCTCATATTATTAAGACTACTATGATCATCAAATGTCTTTCTTGGATATAATTAATGAGACTTCCTTAAAATGTATCTTCTATTATAATATTTACTCCATCATCTTCTGTCGCTTGAGTTTCTGTCATGCCTTCTTCATTATCATATTCATCATCATTATTTTTATTAATTAATATCACCTTGAGTGTTGAATTTAGAAGGTTCTCCATGGTATACCGATCCATGGTAGCTCTCCATTATGCCATCCGTTAATAGATGATCATATATAATATCTTACTTTTGGATATATAAATTCAAATAATCTTGACATGGACAATGAACATCGTACTTCAGACCCATATATATGATCTCTTACAAATGCATCAAGGATCTAGCTCCTAACTCATATTTATTAGATTATTTTTGGTCATGCATCCAACTCCTATTCATAATCAAATCCCTAGCTAACACAATGAAAAGGAACAAAGTACATAAGATTATAATATAAAAAAATTTATAATATAAATATTTGAATAAATATAATCAACAAATATTCCATCTATGTAAAATAAATATAACTTATTTGGTATAACATTCTCTAATCACATGATTAAAGGTAATTTATGTAAATCATATTTGTAAACCAGAGATTTATAGAAAAGCAAAGGACAAAAACAAAAACCGGCCACTCTTTCCAAAAGAAATAAAGCATCTCAGATGAACTTGATGGACTTTTCTTGCGCATATTATGAGAACAATTTTTGATCGATGTTATTTTTTGTGGAAACTTGAATCAACGAGTTGGCTTCCTGCCTAGGAATCTAAACTGTTAAGCATGTATGAAAGGTCTCGGGAAAAGCTGTCATTGCTGAAGTTCTGTAGCTTATCATTGACAACCCTACATGTAGTCTTTTTTGATCGCTTTATATTTAGGACAAAAGGGTTGTAGTTTTAATTTCTAATTTCGCATGAATGCATTGTCACTATTACAAGATCTTTTCGATTTCACATGAAGAACTAAATTTATACATCGTACAGTTAAAGGTTCCAAACAATGCAACATCCTACTAGAAGATCTAGATTCTGAACTAACTGGGGCACATTTTTAATATAAGGAGGATGTTTTGACTGCAATAACAAACTATATTGATGACTTCATAGGAGGGGTGGCAATCGGGTCAAGTCGGGTCATAAACGGATTGGGTCAGAAAATCATCAATTCAAATCCAATCTGTTTATTAAACGAGTCAAAAATTCAAACATAAACCTGATCTATTTATTAAACAGGTAATCCGATCCGTTTAACCCATCTATTAAATAGGTCAAATTAAGTTAAACGGATTAAACAAATCAAATAAGTCGGATTAAATGGATTAGAAATAGATTAAACAGATTTTAAACAGATTAAATGGATTTTAAATGAGTTAAACAGATTAAACAGGTCGGCTTAAATAGGTCGAAAATAGATTAAATAGGTTAAACAGCTTAAATGAGTTATCTGACTCAATCCGACCTGAATATTAAATGGGTTAAACAGGTCAGATATCTAAAATCCAAATCTGACCCAATTATTAAATAGGTTAAACGGATCGATCCATTTATAGTCCAAATCCATTTAGCCTAAATCTAAATCTGTTTATGATGGATCGAATACGGGTCGGATCATATTTTGCCAACCCTATTTTAGGGTGAA
Source organism: Elaeis guineensis (assembly GCF_000442705.2). Classification (NCBI taxonomy): domain Eukaryota; kingdom Viridiplantae; phylum Streptophyta; class Magnoliopsida; order Arecales; family Arecaceae; genus Elaeis; species Elaeis guineensis. The sequence continues at coordinate 113,455,332 of NC_025998.2, read as the reverse complement.
AGTATTCTATAATTTAATTAAAACACATGAGACACATTATCGTACAAATTATGCATGAAAAAATACCACAAAAAGATACTAGAAAAAGTATTAGAGCAGATAGAGTACCAAGGCAACAAAGGGAAGTAAATTTTGGGGATGAATGTTTAGAGGTCAACATCTGGAAGAGATCTTGCTCTAAACAAAGACGAGATGGTGAAGCTGGAAGCAACCACCATTTTGGTGAGGAAGAGTGAAGGCGCAGGGGGGGGGGGGGAGCGGGGGTGGGGTGGTGGGGGGAGGGATTTGGTGAGAAAGACGATTGGGAGCGTGGGCGTAACAAAAGAGAATTGGGAGCGTGGGACTCTTTATCACTTCACAAAGAGAGAAGACTTGGGAGGAAAGTCCTACATTTTAGGACACCTAGAGAGAGAGAGAGAGAGAGAGAGAAGGGGGGGGGGGGGGGGTGTGGGAGAGATCTAAATATAGAAGCAAAATTAGAGGAAGCAAAAATATATCCAGTGTTTCGCATTCAAGAGTGATGACTTAAGCCAAATTCTACTTGGACAAAGAAAATCAATGCACGTGTGCTTTTGGGATTTGCTGGATGAAAGTACAGCACAAATTTCAGATTTGGGATTCACCTAGTTAATCTCAACTTGCATTCAAATTCAATTATTAATTTTAATCCTGGCCCAAATGCTCATGAACTTAGATAACTATATATGCTTTTAATGTTCTATTCCATTAACATTCTATTCTAACCATTTTTTTAATTATAACCTATCGCCTGGTTGATATTCGAGATAAGTTAAGTTCTATTGATCTCAAATACTTATCTTTTTGATTGAGTGCAGTTGAAGCTTGCATGTTAAGACTCGATCAATCTCAAGTTAAGTTTTGAGCTTGAGTATTGTAATTCGAGTTGAGCTTAAGCCTCAAGCTACTTGACCTAGCTCAATTGCATCCTAAGTTGAAGAGCTATGGGATAATATGCAAGTTTGGAATTTTAGGCATGTAAAATTATCTCATTTTCTCTTTTATATAAAAATTAAGATTGCATTTTGATTAGGTAATCTTATGACTAGAATGGTCTAGACCTTTAGATCTAATTTGAAGACTAAATTATTTTTTGATTTGTAATTTTGAACTTGAACTAAGTTGAAGATTGAATTGATTTATCCACTCAATTCCTATATTGAAATAAGAACAAGATCCATTAAAAAAGTAGCTTAAATATCAAGAGAATTACTCAATTTGATGTCAACTACTATGACCACTATGGATAGGGCTAGACAAGGTCTAGGAGTGAGATTTGTCATATCAAATTCAGATTATGGGTCAAACTTTTGGAGGCGATTACTAAATTTCTAGGATGGGTATTGGAATTGGCTGGCCCGGCCCACACCCAACCATTGCCATCGCAATTCAAGTCTAAGTTACATAATTAATTAGTACTAAGTAAAATAATTAATTGGTAATTAAAAATATTTTGAAACCAACATATATTAATTATACATAGTTATACACAATGGTCTAAAATTTTGCACCATATTTGTGGTGACAAAATTCTATACAAAAATAATTTTCATCACTAAATAATTAATAAGTTTATTGATGTAAACCTCTATTTGTTGCAAAATTATTTTCCATTATGTATGCATGCCATATTTGCATGACACATTTAGGTACCATAGTCACACCGACAATTTTTTTTGCAAATACAATTTTTGATATGAAAAATTATTCATGATGATTTGATGATAAATTTATTTTTATTAGCCAATTGAAACTGTTGGTGATGCTATCTTATTATCATAGTTACAAATAATTAATTTTTATTTACTAATATTATAGTAATGTTTGCTGGTAAAATAAATTTCATTACAACTTTTTTGAGTTGTTAGTGATGACAATTTCTTATTGCAATATGATAAAAATATTCATATAAATCTTCTCTCACAATTGTGCAAAATTGGCATCATACATGTGGTGATGAAATTTTATGGTAAAATTAACTTTTCATCACTAAAAATTTATTAATAAATGATCGGTAATAAAACTCTATTATCATCATCAAAATTACTATCATTGGTGCACTGATGGTTTTGTCATGAATAGCTCACAGATAATAATAGGTGATAAGAAATTTAAGCCACCGAAAGCATAAATGTTTAGTAATATAACATATTTCATCGCAAAAATGATGAATTCAGATGACAATAAGATATTTGGTGATGCTATTATTTTTGTCATCAAAACTATATATAGATAATTTTTAACTTTTATAAATGAAACAAGAATACGCAATGAGAAATTTATGTCACCAAAAGCATAAATCTATAGTTACGTAAGATATTTTGTCAAAAATTTATAAATTTTTAATGGCAATGAATTTTATCATGATATAGTAGATATTGTCAAAAAAAAAACATAACTCCCTCCATGTGATGAGAATTGGTGTTAGATATTTGTTAACATTATTATTTTTGTCACTAAAAATAGTTATAAATAAGTTCTAACTTTTAGAAAACAAATAAGAATAGATGATCAGAATATTCTCATGAAAAATATAAATGTTTAGTGACCTAAAATATCTTGTCATGAATTTTATGTATTATTAGTTTGTAAATATCGTCACAAAAAAAATCCCTCCATATGGTAGGAATTAGTATTAGATATTCATTGATGCTTTTTTTTCTAATGAAAAATAGTTATAGATAAGTTTTAACTTTTAAAAATAAAAAAAAAAAAGAATAGATGATGAAAGATTCAAATCACCACAAATACATATATTTACTGATTGAAGATATTTCATCATAAAATTTATGAATTATTAGCAATACAAAATTTTATCATAATATAATAAATATCATCATAAAAAAATTCCTCCTAATGGTGAAAAAATTATTATAAAAAAAAATTATAAACTTTGGCGGCATGATGTATGAGGACTTCCCCAAGGGATCACCCATCCTAATACTGCTCTTATCCAAGTATACTTAACTACAGAGTTCTAATTAGATCCGGAGTGTTAATGTTGGTATGATCACTCATCCTATTAGTGCGGCTAGTCTCAAAAAAAAAAAAACTTTTGTAGTATGATGAAAGATAATTTTCACCATCAAAAGTATACTTCCTTTGACAAAATTTGTTTTGTCATCAAACTTTTTATGGCTAATAGTCTTTTTTGCTAGAATGATAAAAATAATTCATAATGTTATGTTGTACATGGTGCCATTTAATTTTAATATATGATTCTAATATTCATTATGCTATATATGGAAACTATCATGATTGCATCCAAATTTAATCAGAAAAAAATTACAATATTTTCTTCGGCCTCAATAACCAATTTTTATTCGTCACCACACGTGGAGGGAACAGGGCCATTGCCTCTTGATATGTGAAGGCAATATAGATCCATGATTGACATGGATGACCTTTTTTGCTTCCATATTTCATCAAACGTCATGATGATCCTCGGATCTTTAATTTTAGCCTATATTTGGTTGGAAGCCGAGTGGGGACGGATCTTTTAGCGGAGAGCTAAAATGTTACGTAGAGAAGAGAAAGGGGGGGCAGATTAAATTTAGATATGAGTTCTCACAGCCACCTGCTGTATTTTCTCATTCTATTTCACTTATAGTATCCTCTCTCTTACACATCATCCGGCAATAGATCCCATCCCTATCCGTGGCTTCCCATCTAGCTTGCATTGTATGATAGGAGATCAACTGGCCCTCAAGCATTAGTTGCAAGAGAATCAGGGTTTTTATGAAGTGAAGCTGCTGGTCGGAGGGATACAAACAGAAAATAACGAAGACAATAGGTCAATGAAGATAAAAAATATGGAGATAATAGATCAAAGGGGTATGGAGATGGAGGGAGAAGAGGCTTCCAGGGTTTTCATTTTGGCCGACACTAGTCTGGATCCATATCGGTATGGATCCAATACAATATGACTATATTAGTTGTTAATGGGTATCTCTTTTTGGCAATTTTCAGTGCGCACTAAAAATATGTTTTCTATATTTAAGCACTTCCACTGGATTGTCCCAAAAGGGAGATAAGCTAATGATGGTATTTGTGCGGCCACGTTGGTGGAGGGTGGACTTGGATCCGACAAGGAAAGAGGGAAAGGGTGGCCGACAAGGAGCGAAAGGCAGTGCGATGGGAATCCAATAAGAAGAGAGAACTTTGTCAGGGTCAACAAGAAAAGAAAGGGAAAGGTATCTGATGAGGAAGAAGAATTGGGTGGTGAGCTGGGGCCGGCGGCACATGGGATCAGATATAAACAAGGAGAAAAGGAAATAGACGGAAAGGATAAGCGTGTCGGATGAGATTGGCATTTAAATATTCGATATAAGGTTAATTATTTTGAGAATAAAAAATTATCTAAAAATTTATATTTTATTAATAAATATTTTTCAGATAATATTTAGAATAAAAAATAATTTATTTATATTTTTTTATATATTTAAAAATGATCTTCTTATCTTCTTTTGTATTACTAGTTTTCGAAATAAGTTGATAACATCTATCTATTCCCATAAAACCATTTATTATATAAATATTATTATACAAAATAATATAGTATAATATAACATATTATAATATATTATATTACAATATTATAATATATAATATTATATAATATATGTTCCTAAAATACAAATAATATATGTTATATACATATAATATAATATAACATAGATAATAAATTATATATAATAACAAATAAAATTTATGTTATAACATAGAGTGTATAATACTAATATATATTAAATAATGTAATATTACATTATATTATATTTATTATAATAATAAAAGTAATATAAGATATTAATAATATATTATAATAATAAAATAAGATACTATAATATAATATTATATAATTATAATAATATATTGTATTAAAGTAATAAAATATTATTATCTGATAATAATAATATATTATATATGAGATTGTATTATATATTATTATATTATTATATTATTATTATTATAGGATTATAGGGTATATTAGGAATGAAATAAAAAAAATATTTTTTCGATTAATGGGACTGACTTACCCACCTCTTAGGTTAGTAATATTTTTTTTTATTTTATGGATAAAATTATCCGTGAAAAAAATAATTTATCCATTTAGAAAAGCATGAAAGCATGAATAAGTTGGTCAATGGGAAAGTTGGTCAACTTTTCCATAAAGAATAGGCCCTAAAGATTGCTAACCTAATTGGAAGAAGATTTTGAAAGATTCTTATCTCAATTGGATTTATTTCTTAACATCTAATTAGTTTTAAGTAATCTCAATTTATTGACAAATTGACATCTTGGTCATTCAAAAATATATCATTTATGCTGCTTGTTTTGAACCTTTGATCACAACCAATATAAACTGAGTACTTGTCTCATCCATACAAACCTTGCATCCATAGCCTATTTCTATGATGCTGTTCGCTGTTGTTAGTATTCAATGCTAAAATATGCTTACACAGTTGTGCTAAATTAGTGAATATAATTTTGTCCAAGGGCAAGTTAAATATTTCCTTTATATGGTTTCTAAAGAATCTTTTCTATGTATTAAAGGGAGGTTCAATGCGTGTTATCATTTCAGATGGGACATATGTCACCATTGCGCAAAGGGAGGTCGGAACACCTGTTTGAGCAAAAAATTATTCTGAAAAAAAAGACATAATTTGATGCATGGCTTTTTTAAAAAAAGTAGGCTGCCATGTTGCCACTGCCGCATCTACACCGTGTCAGCGAGGCCCGTCCATGTTAGCGGTTGCCCGCATCTCCTCAACAAACCTTAGGAAGCCTGTAGAGAGGGGAAAGGATAGGTAAAAAAACACATGGATTGGGAAAAGTTGTTTAAGAAACAGACCTTACCGTGTAATTAGGAGAGAGAGTGTTCGGATACTTAAGTTTTAACATGAAAAGAAATCTCTTTGTTTTTTAAAGGAAGGGACAAGGTGTAATACCCCAGCCTAATTTCTTAAAACCAAAAAAAAAAAATTAAAGCTAGTACATACATGCAGGGTATGTGTTGGAGAACCTGACTCCTACTAAAACTTCCAAAGGAGTTCTTTTCTAATCTATTTGAGACTCTTATTTTGAACGAGAGTCAGATTTTTTTCCATCTCTACCTCCTTTGCTTTGATTGGCCCTCTATATAAAAAAGTAACCTCTCTCTTGAAGCAGCCATCAGAAATTACTGTTAATCAATATTTCTTCTCTTCTTTCTCCACTCGGAAAGCCATAGTTCCCATTTCTTTTCACTACCTGATGTGGATATGGGTCAAGAGCTTTCGGGTCCGGCCATGATCCCTGACACGAAGTATTGTCCGCTCTGGCTAGATCCGGACCGAGCACGGGGCCCGACGATCCCCACTGGGTGGTCCTGGTGCCACACGTGGCGGCCTCATGGTTTTGTCCTTCTCGGCTCCGGAGGGAAAAAGGCGCCTCGTGAGGGAAGGGGGTTCGCTGGGCTACTTAAGGCCATAGACACTCTTGACTTATCCGATGTGGGACTTTCGAGGTTCGACCTCCCGAGGCCTACCCACAACACAGCCCCCCAGTCAAAAGGGTACTGTGGCAAGCAGGGGACGGGTTCCCCTACCTGGCGCGCCAATGATGTGGATATGGGTCAAGAGCTTTCGGGTCCGGCCCTGGTCCCTGGCACAAAGTATTGTCCGCTTTGGCTAGGTCCGGGTCGGGCGCGGGGCCCGGTGGTCCCCACTGGGTGTCCCGGCGCCACACGTGGCAGCCTCACGGTTTTGTCCTTCTCGGTCCCGGAGGGAAAAAGACGCCTCATGAGGGAAGGGGGTTCCCTGGGCTACTTAAGGCCATAGACACTCTTGACTTATCCGATGTGGGCGCGGTCCCCACTGGGTGGTCCCGACGCCACACGTGACGGCCTCACGATTTTGTCCTTCTAGGCCCCGGAGGGGAAAAGGCGCCTCGTGAGAGAAGGGGGTTCCCTGGGCTACTTAAGGCCATAGACACTCTTGACTTATCCGATGTTGGACTTTCGAGATTCGACCTCCCGAGGCCTACCCACAATACTACCAAAAAATGAGATCCCCGACCATCGAGATGAAGGTAAAAACCACAAATTATTTGATTAATTCTTCTTCCTATCTTCCTAAGTCCTAGAATCATGAATTCCAAGTGGAAAGTCATTAGATTTGTTTGAAACCAAAATGCCCTATTTGAATCCCTTATTTTATCGTGATCAGTTTCTTTGTTTTCCTTGATTGTCATCGGTGGAAGCAGCGGCTTGCAGAACCATTGTTTGCCATGGATGATGGTCTCTGTTCATCACCACAATCCAGCCTCAAATTCTTCTATTTTTTCTTTGGATTTCAGTCCGATTCTTTAAGTTTGTTTTTGGGCTTTCTTCCATTGAACAACTACCGCCGTCGGCCACCTGCTCAACTGTTCTTGGGTGATTGGCTGTGCCACCGCACCTCGCTGACCACGCCACCATTGGACCTATAGGGATCCTTCTCGTTTGTATGTTCTAAAGAGAGGTAGACTAATCTCCTCTATTTTGCCATGGGAAACCTAAGAAGGGAGGAGGAAGAAAGAAAAAATTAAGAGAAAAGAAAACAAAAAAGAAAAAGAAATGAAGAAAGAAAAAAAGCAAGAAAAGAGAGAGAGAAAGAGAGATTCTCTCTCTTCTCTTTCTCCCTTCTCTCTCTTCATGTACTTTCACTACTTTCTTTCTCTAAGAAAGTTTCAATTTCTCACTCTACTTTCTCACTCTATGATATTTTCTCTCTAGATTATTTTTCTCTCTTCATGAATTCTCTCTCTATGACTGATCCAATAAGAGATTTTCTTTCAATGATTTTGATGCGACCTTAGCCAGGAGAATTCTGATCCACGATCGTCGGACAGCATGCCAGCACTCATCTTGGTCAGATCCAGATACCATTAATTTAATTATCTATGATTTTATTAAGCCATCTATATACTAATTCAATCATGATTTAATTAAATTATTTTGATCGGATCAATCGGGATGTCAGATAGTTTTGCTTGATTGGTTATGTTCCACCTTATCAATTTCTCTCTCTTTTGATATTCACTCTTTACATGATTCATGATCCCAGTGAATCCAATTTATTGCTTTGAATCTGAGTTGATTTTAGTAAAAAGTTTTGAACTGCTCTATCAGTTGGATAACATGCCCACACCATTCGAGTCTTTATCAAGTATCACGAGATCTGATTCTTATTATATCAAATCATTATATTTTAAGTGATCCTGATTTGATGAAGTTACTTGATCAAATTGATCCTTAACTGTCGATCAATGTGGTCGTCCGAGTCTTTATCAAGTATCACGAGATCTGATTCTTATTATATCAAATCATTATATTTTAACTGATCCTGATTTGATGAAGTTACTTAATCAAATTGATCCTTAACTGTTGATCAATGTATCGACCACCACTTTGATTCTTGTCAGATACTACTGATCTGATCACCCTTGATATTTGTATTAAAAAATACCATCACATGATAATTCGGTATGCATGCAGAGATTTCAAAAAAAATACACAGCAGAAAAAAAATTTTAAAAATTTTTTCAACATTGTTCTTGGACAACCATGCAATATAACGTATCAACATTATGTCAGGATAACTTTATATTAGAACGATATTAAAATAAATTATTAATTAAATCTAATCTAATTAAGTATGCATAGAGATCATATCTCAACATAAAGTTAGGTATCATCATATGTACAAAATTAAGATATGTGTAGAAATAAAAATCAGATTTTTACCTTTGTACAAGTAGATCTTCATTGCGATCCGATGATCCATGGATATCTTCAAGATCTATTGAAGCCACATAAGTATTTGACCTCCATAGATATCCACACAAAATTGATCTGATCAGAAGATTCTGATCTCATCGGAGTGCTAGCTCCCTAATAGAGATTGCTCTTTAGATTGTCGAATCTTTTATCTTTTTTTATTCTCTTCTCAAAAGAATCAAAGAGATCTATAAGAGGATCAAGAAATTAGATCTAATCTGATTTTTTTTTCTTTCTTTTCTTAAGAGAAAGAAGAAGATCTAAAGAAAAGAACAAGAGATCAAATCTCTTTTCTTTTCTTTCCGTCCAACACTTGAACTGAATCTGGAGGAGAAGGAGATGAAGAACACTTATCCAACACTTAGACTATAAGAGAGAGCATGTCCAACTCTTGGATGTGTGGAATAGAGAAAGAGAAAAGTCTCACGTCCATCTCATGGACATAGGAAGAGAAAAAGGGAGAGGAAGGGTGAGGCATCCGTCACATGGAGCGCCCCCTCCTCTTTTTCTCTCTTTTGTGCACTATTCATCTCATGCACGCCCCTCTCATATTTCATACTATTCTCCACATTCTCTAAATGAGGCACCCTTTTTTTCTCCATTTAAAGCATATCTCTTAGGGTTTGGTGGAGTTTGTTAAGAGTCCAACTAGAACTAGGACTCTTAAGTGCCGCCTCATATCTTTATGCACCAACTTATTTCCTTCCATAATTTTCATGGTAAAATCATTATAGTGTGGTCCCTTGAGACATGGATAAGGGAAGAGAGTCTCAGTCTAATGGGACTTTTGAATCCTAACCCAATTCTAATATGATTCGAATTTAATTCGAATCTAAATTGAGTCAAATCCAATTAGAAATTAAGTTCAAATCCTATTTGAACTAAAAAATTAAATTAAATCAGATCCAATCAAATTAAATCTGATTTAATTCGATCCAAATTTAATCAAATCAAATAACTAGTAATAAGTATAATTAAATCCTCCTATAACTTACTAATTCTTAATAAGTCCTTCATGTAACTTTTACATGATAGTCCAATCATCAATCACATTGATAATTGGATCTTTTTATGATTTAAAATCATAATTCAATATTTTGATCAGTCAGGATCTTTTTTGTGTGTGATCCCATAGGCTCTAGTCTGTTTGGTACTGAGATATATTTTGATCTTTATTAAAATATCATTAAAACTCTTTTCAATAGATTGAAATAATTATAACTTACCAACTGAGAATTATTGATCATCAAAATAATTTTTGTTGATCCCATAATCCATCAGTGACGTCTAGTAGCATATAGTGGCAATCTAGTAGAACAGAAGGAATGAACTTTTAGGTGTAGTTACCATATGATTCAGTTTTTCTATTGTAAGTCCCAACAAGATGAAGGTTACGAAAAATTTATCAAACCCCATCATTTATCATATGTAAGATTTATTTGACTTGAGTTCTTCTGTAAAATCTATGAAAATATTTTTTCATTATTCACTTTGCTCTGGCTAAGATCTTCTGAACTCCATCTCCAAAATCACGTAAAATTTTTTTTTTCTACTAAGATCGATAGATCCCATCTACATGCACACCTTATTCCTACAATAAACCTACTATAGCCGACATACACCTTAAGGCTCTGTATGGCTAAGAGATCGAGTTATGATATGTCAAACTATAGCAACGTTATTATAAATAGCCGAGGTACTGCAGGTCAAAGAATTATTCATACTACTACAGCATCGAAAAAGTCACTCATGAGTGAGTAGACATTCAAGTGACTTCTCATATTGATCATGCTCGGTATCTTTATTCTCTAACAAATATCTACACTCTCACTCCAGTATCTTCACACTGTAGACTCGAGACTCATTTATCTAAAGAAAAATTAATCTATGTATCAATCTTATTGAATCAATCACCATCTCCATAATGATCCATCGATTGAAAGTAATCTAGAAATTAACCATTAATGACATATGCCTTAAATTCTTAACTCTTAAAAATATGTATTATCATCTTATTAATTCTCTGGATGATTTATGGACACATACACTACATGAATAGTAACTAACTATCCTAAATAATTAGGTTAAGTATGAAATTATATCCTAAAAATAATTAATATATTAGTCCGATTGACTTCTAGGATATACGTCTAACAATTTGATGAACCATCTATTTTTCATTCTAATTATGATGAGATAAAATTATCTTGATTTGACTAATCATGTTATTAGATACTACTGCTTTTGTCAATCTTGTGAGGGTGTCAGAATTAGAATTTTTTATTAATAATGGTTTAAGACTAATAGAAAAATATATTTTAAATAATAGATTATGAAGGATACTCTTAAGATTGATTGAATCTATTTATTTAGTGTTCTATAGAGGTAACTAATGAACTATCTTCTTAAGATATTTTATAACTATTTTAAAAAAAAATAATTAGTCTTTAAAATTATGCATAATATATGAAACTATATTTGGAATGAAAAGTGGTTTGAAAATTTAAAATTTTGAAATATTATGAATTATTGATTTATTATGAAATATGTATATGTTCAATGGAATTATGATATTTGTATATTATATTGTAAAAGTACTTTGATACGCATCGAATCAAGCTCTCAGTCTAACTATATTTCAGTGAGCCTCATCAATGGGGATTATACATTGGTACTCAATGTACCCTACTAATAGAGATTATATATTGATACTCAGTAGATCCCATCAATGGGGGTTATACATTGGTATTCAGTGGATCCTATCATTGGAGGGTTGTATACTGGTAATCAATGAACCCTACTAGTAGGGATTGTGCACTGATATTCAGTGGATCCTATTAATGAGAGTTAAATATTGGTCATAATCAAAGACCATTGAGTTATATATATTATGATTCAAATTGGATCTATAATTATGTTTATATATGAATATTTGAAAAGATTTGATTACATTGAATTAGCATGGTATATGCTCTTATGTTATTCATGATAATTATTTTCGAATATTATATTTTATGAAAATATCGAAGATGTCTAGTTGAGATATTCACTACTTAGTTAGCGAGCTCATTATCTCTTTTTTTTTAGATTCAAATTCTTAATTGTGGATATAGATACTATTTTGAGAGTAAGTTAGAAGCGAGAATCGACAATATAGATTATTATTATATTTCTACAGGATTATTATTTGGGCTATAATTAATCTAATATCTTTTAAATATTATTAAAACTTTGTGAGAGATAAAAAATATTGATTATATTTAATTAAATTTTAAACTTAATTTATTATGAATTCTGTTGTTATGCATTGATATCATTTTTGGAATACCTTGTATGTTTGTGGAAAGAGTTCTCCTTAAGTATGCTGTGATTGCCATGACCCCTAAATTTAATCTCAGATTGGAGGTGTGACAATTAATATAGTATCAGATTATAAGTAGATGCATTATGATATGTAGAATTAGATATAGGATGAGTGTCGATGATAGATGTTGGTGCAAAAATCCACTTGCGCCGGAGAAGCTGGAGTCACGGTCGTCGCCGGGACCTGCAAAAGAAGTCTAAATCGGAGGTGGGGTTGCTCCGGCAAGACCCTCCGACGCTCAAGTCAGTCCTCTACCTCAACAAGAATGGAGTGCTCGAATGAAAATTTTAGCAGAATTTCTAGGTAAAAACGAGAGCTTATAGAATAACGTATCTGGGGTCCCCTTTTTATAGGTGGAGGGGGCAACAAACTGATAGCGATGCCTGTAACCGTCTGGCAGTAGGCCGCCCAGAGTCAGGGGAAATTTATTGCGGAGAGTAGTGGAGCGAACCCGTGGCTATCGCCGGGACGTGCCACATGGAGTCCGCCACGGGGAGCGGAGCGACGTCCGTTGTCGACTTGCCAGAGAATGGAAGAATCGCGCGGTATCCATCGCAGGAAGTGGAACAGGATCGTGGTCATTATTACGGCCTGTCAGGGAGTGATGGAGCCACGTGGAATCCATCACAGGAGGTGGAGTAGAGTCGTGGCCGTTGCTGCGGCCTGCCAGGGGTTCCAGGCCTATCGGCCAGAGTTCGATCGGGGTGTTTGACGGGGAGATGTGACTGGCTACCTGTCTGAGAGGAGCTTAGAGTATGGCTCTCGCAGGAGCCCGGATGGAGTCTTCTTTTCGTTGAAGTCGGGGATGAGATCCAGCTCCCGTAGGAGCCCGGGTGAAGTCTACCTGTAATCACAGTCAGGGGTGAAGTCCAGCTCCCGTAGGAGTCCGGACGGAGCTTACTTGCAATTACAGTCAGGGATGAAGTCCGGCTCCCGTAGGAGTCCGGATGAAGTTTACCTATAGCTCGAGTCGGAGTCCGACTCCCGTAGGAGTCCGGGCGAAGCCTTTCTGCATTCAGAGTTGGGGACGAGATCCAGCTCCCGTAGGAGCTCGGGCTAAGTCTTCCTGCAGCGGGAGTCGTGGGCGGAGCCCGGCTCCCGTAGGAGCCTGTGCGGAGCCTGCAGGTGAAGCATGGACGAGGTCCGGCTCCCGTAGGAGTCCGGGCGGAGCCTTTTTGCATTCGGAGTTGGGGACGAGACCCGGCTCCCGTAGGAGCTCGGGTGAAGTCTACCTGTAATCACAGTCAGGGGTGAAGTCCGACTCCCATAGGAGTCCGGACGAAGTTTACCTTCAATTAGAGTCAGGGACGAAGTCCGGCTCCTGTAGGAGTCCGGACGAAGTTTTCCTGCAGCTCGAGTCGTGGACGGAGTCTGGCTCCCGTAGGAGCCTGCGCGGAGCCTTTCTGCATTCGGAGTTGGGGATGAGATCCGGTTCCCGTAGGAGCTCGGGCGAAGTCTACCTGCAGCTCGAGTCATGGGCAAAGTCCGGCTCCCGTAGGAGCCTGCGCGGAGCCTTTCTGCGTTCGGAGTTGGGGACGAGATCTGGCTCCCGTAGGAGCTTGGGCGAAGTCTACCTGCAGCTCGAGTCGTGGGTGGAGTCCGGATCCCGTAGGAGTCCGTGCGGAGCCTGTAGGTGAAGTCGTGGGTGAGGTTCGGCTCCCGTAGGAGTCCGGATGGAGCCTTTCTGCATTCGAAGTTGGGGACGAGATCCGGCTCCTGTAGGAGCTCGGGCGAAGTCTACCTGTAATCACAGTCAGGGGTGAAGTCCGGCTCCCGTAGAAGTCCGGACAAAGTTTACCTTCAATTAGAGTCACGGACGAAGTTCGGCTCCCGTAGGAGTCCGGATGAAGTTTACCTGCAGCTCGAGTCGTGGGCAGAGTCTGGCTCCCGTAGGAGTCCGTGCGGAGCCTGCAGGTGAAGTCATGGGCGAGGTCCGGCTCCCGTAGGAGTCCGGGCGGAGCTTTTCTGTGTTCGGAGTTGGGGACGAGATCCGGCTCCCGTAGGAGCTCGGGCGAAGTCTACCTACAGCTCGAGTCGTGGGCGGAGTCCGGCTCCCGTAGGAGTCCGTGCGAAGCCTGCAGGTGAAGTCATGGGCGAGGTCTGGCTCCCGTAGGAGTCCGGACGGAGCCTTTCTGCGTTCGGAGTTGGGGACGAGATCCGGCTCTCATAGGAGCTCGGGCGAAGTCTACCTGTAATCACAGTCAGGGGTGAAGTCCAGCTCCCGTAGGAGTCCGGACGAAGTTTAACTTCAATTAGAGTCACGGACGAAGTCCTGCTCCCGTAGGAGTCCGGACGAAGTTTACCTGCTGCTCGAGTCGTGGGTGGAGTCTGGCTTCCGTAGGAGTCTGTGCGGAGCCTACAGGTGAAGTCATGGGCGAGGTCTGGCTCCCGTAGGAGCTCGGATGAAGTCTATCTGTAATCACAGTCAGGGGTGAAGTCCGGCTCCCGTAGGAGTCCAGACGAAGTTTACCTTCAATTAGAGTCACGGACGAAGTCCGGCTCCCGTAGGAGTCCGGACGAAGTTTACCTGCAGCTCGAGTCGTGGGCGGAGTCCGGCTCCCGTAGGAGTCCGGACGAAGCTTACCTGCAATTGGAGCCAGGGACGAAGTCCGGCTCCCGTAGGAGTCCGGACGAAGTTTACCTGCAGCTGGAGTCGTGGGCGGAGTCCAGCTCCCGTAGGAGCCCGGGCGGAGCCTGCGGGTGAAGTCGTGGGCGAGGTCTGGCTCCCGTAGGAGTCCGGACGAAGCTTACCTGCAATTGGAGCCAGGGACGAAGTCTGGCTCCCGTAGGATTCCGAACGAAGTTTACCTGCAGCTGGAGTCGTGGGCGAAGTCCGGCTCCTGTAGGAGCCCGGGCAGAGCTTGCGGGTGAAGTCATGGGCGAGGTCCAGCTCCCGTAGGAGTCCGGACGTTGCGAAGAATCTGGTCGACGCTGGCGGGGTCCTGTCCGTCGGCAAAACTTAGGAGTGTGGCGGAGGCTCGGCCGCCCGGGAGGTTTGAAGAGATGTTGTCGGAGGTCGAAAGTCAGTTGGGTCCCCAGAGGGTCACTCCCATCACGAACTTCGGCTGGGGTGTATTTTATACCCAACACCAGTCCCCCTACTTTCGAGTTCGAATTTCGAATGAAGGAAGTACAGAAAGATTGTCACAGCCGAAGTTCTTCCTTCGATGTCCGCACGCGATCGTTCTCAGATATTTTGACATTTAATGCATGCGTGCTGAAGCCTTTTCTGATTAAGGTGACCCGAAGAGTCTTTTCGAAACTCCCACCAGGGTGTGATCCCAAGCGTCACGCCATGAAAGTCTGCGAACGGTCAACCCTAGGTCGCGGTGAGTGGGACACACGGTGAGCATTGGTTGGCCTAGGGACACCTGCCACCATAATTGCGCCAGGCTCCGTCGCCTATTTAAGCCCCCACCTCTCCTCCAGAGGCTTCACTTCACCTGAGGGACGACAACTTTCCTTCGCCTGAGAGCTTAGCCACTCAACCACTCCATCGGTGCCCCTTCCGGCTCCGAGCGTCCCTCGCGCTGGTCTTTGCCATCTCCGCCGGCTCTCCGCTGCTTCCAGTCCCCCGAATCTCTCCATGGGGTTCCCCTGCATGGGCCTCCGCTCCGAAGGCCAATCTCCAGATGATGCCATGGGCTAAGAAGAGTACAAGGAGGAGAACAGCAGTCTGCAAATTCTCCGATCGTCGAACTGCCGCCGAAGGTTCCTGCCACCTTAAAGGGGGCTCGAGGGAGAATTTCTTCAACAACAGGAGTTTAATTACGGGGACAACCGGTGTAGGCGGTCTGCCTGAGAATTTTGAAGTAGTTGAACAGAGCGACACCGGTCAAGGGGGCGGAGCTGTTATTACAGGCCGAGGCGGGATCTTTGATGTCATCGGGGCCGAGGGACCAGAAGCGGTCGGTGTCGACGGTGGGGCAGTAAAACTTGTTGCGGGGATGGTGAAAATAGCGCATGCCGACCTTGCCGGAATGCCTAGGATGGTGGTTGTCATGGAGCATCCGGTGATGGCGCATATCTCCGGCGCCATTGCTGCCTCTAGGGTAACTCCGGTTCTTCTTGAAATAGGTCGTCGTCGCCGCTGTCGTTGCCCTTGCTGCCTCTTGGAATCTATGCCATCCTTTTCCCCCTAGGGTTGGGATTTCGGAGGTGGAGCGGAACGAGGCAGGGGGCGAGAGCCGAGAGGCTTGTCACATGTGCTGGAAGATGCTGCTGGGAAGGATAGAATCGGGAAGAGAAGTCTACATCTCGAAGTAGCCTCCGATGTGTCCCTTCCAAGTCTTGTAATAATGTTTTATTTTTTTGGCCCTCCGGGTCTTGTAACATACATCAAGGAATGAGAAGGAGATTTTGTTACCTCGTTTGCACATTGCGTCGAATTGTTGTCTGTCGAACTTCCTTTCTTTACCGTTGTTGTGGTTGTATTCCTTTCACTTTACTCTTCTTTTTACTCTCTTTTCTCTTCTCTTTTTTTTTTTTTGAATTTTTCCCTCCGCTCTTGGTGGGGCTACGGGAGTTCGGCTCCCATGAGCGAAGTTGGGGCGAAGTCCGGCTCCCGTGAGAGTCCGGACGGAGTTTACCTGCAAGCGAAGTCGTGGGCGGAGCCCAGAGTAGAAGACGGAGTCCGACTCCCGTAGGAGTCCGGACGAAGTCTTCCTACAGTTGGAGTAGAAGACGGAGCCCGACTCCCGTAGGAGTCCGGACGAAGTCCGCAAGCGAAGTCGTGGGTGGAGCCCAGCTCCCGTAGGAACCCAGGCAAAGCCTTCCCACAGTCGGGGTCGAGGACGGAGCCCGACTCTCGTAGGAGTCCGGGTGAAGTCTGCCTGTGGCTGGAGTCGGAGAAGAGATCTGGCCTCCGTAGGAGTCCGATCGAAATTCGCCTGCAATCAAGGTCAGGGATGAAGTCCAGCTCCTGTAGGAATCCGGACGGAGTTTACCGGTGGCCGAAGCTGGGGACGAAGTCCGGATCCCGTAGGAGTCTGGACGGAGCCTTATTGCGAAGGGGCCGTTGGGGAAGGTCCCCCCTTCCGGTCTAAAAAGAACCGGGCCTTCGACTTTGCTCGAGTTAGGGCGAGGTTCTCCTCCTGTCTCTAACAGGGCTGTGGGGGCGCATATGGACGTTGCAGGGCCTCTCCCCCCATCCGATCTAAAGAGAACCGGGCCTTCGACTTTGCTCAAGTTAGGGCGAGGTTCTCCTCCTGTCCCCAACAGGACTGTGGGGGTGCATATGGGCGTTGCAGGGCCTCTCCCCCCATCCGATCTAAAGAGAACCAGACCTTCGACTTTGCTCAAGTTAGGGCGAGGTTCTCCTCCTGTCCCTAACAGGGCTGTGGGGGCGCATATGGGCGTTGTAGGGCCTCTCCCCCCATCCGGTCTAAAGAGAACCGAGCCTTCAATTTTGCTCAAGTTAGGGCGAGGTTCTCCTCCTGACCCTAACAGGGCTGTGGGGGCGCATATGGGTGTTGCAGGGCCTCTCCCCCCATCCGATCTAAAGAGAACCGGGCCTTCGACTTTGTCGAGACGAGGTTCCCCTCTTGCTTCTGATACAGTTTGTTTGGACTGCCCTGTCGATGTAAGATAGTGCCAAAGGGGGGAGACATGTAGATAGATAACTTTTAATTAAAATAAAGTTATTGGTAGTACATCCGTAAGTTTTTCGAGCTCCATGGTCGTGGGAGGTCGGCTCCTCCGAGTTTCTTAAGATAATAAGTTCTGGGCCGGACTACTTCTTTGACCTCATACGGGCCCTCCTAGTTTGGGGCGAGCTTCCCTCGATCCTGAGGTTGCGAGGCAGCGGCCCGTCGAAGCACTAGATCTCCTGCTCTAAAGACTTTGTTCTTGACCCTGGAGTTGTAATAGCGAGCGACTTTCTGTCTGTAAGCTGCCATTCGAATCTGAGCTACCTCCCGCTTTTCTTCCAGCAGGTCGAGGTTGGCTTTAAGACCTTACGAATTTTGATGTTCGTCGAATGCCACGACTCGTGCCGACGGGAGTTTAAGCTCAATTGGGATGACAGCCTCCGTTTCGAAGGCCAAAGCAAAGAGGGTCTCCCCTGTGGGCAGTCTTTGGGTAGTTCGATACGCCCACAACACATGATAAAGTTCATCCGCCCAAGTTTCCTTCGCCTTTTCGAGCCTTGCCTTAATCCCCTGCATAAGGATTTTGTTAGTCACCTCAGCTTCGTCGTTCGCCTGAGGATGGGCTACTGATGTGAAGTTGTGGGAGATGTTTAGATCTTCACAGAATTCGGTGAATCTTGCTCCCACGAATTGCTGCCCATTATCAGTGATCAGGGTCCTAGGCAGACTGAACCTACATACGATCGACTTCCAGATGAAATCTTGCACTTTTGCTTCTGTGATTTTTGCTAGTGGTTCGGCTTCGACCCATTTGGTGAAGTAGTCGATCGCTACAAGGAGAAATTTTCTCTGCCCCGATGCCATGGGAAAGGGGCCAAGGATGTCCATCCCCCATTACGCAAAAGGCCATGGGGCACTCAAGGGTGTAAGCTCGATGGCGGGCTGTCTCTGGATGTTGGCATATCTCTGGCATCGATCATACTTTCTGACATATTCAATCGAATCATGATGCATTGTCGGCCAATAATATCCTTAGCGGAGCAACTTGTGGGATAAAAATCTAGTCTCCAGATGGTTTTCGCAGATTCCTTCATGCACCTCCCACAAGGCGTAGTCAGCTTCTGAAGGTCGGAGACATTTCGAAAGGGGCAATGAGTATGATCTCTTGTACAACTTGCCCTCATAAAAAATGTATCGGGAGGCTTGATTTCTGAGCTTCCGAGCTTCTTTTGCATCCTGGGGGAGAACTCCATCTCTGAGATAGGTTATCAGTGGGTCGACCCAGCTGGGCTCGTAGTCAATTTCCATCACGAGCCACGATTCTTCTGTGCTCGGGCACTTTAGAACTTCAAAAAGAATGCCTTTGGATAATTCGGCCGGAGCCAACGTTGCCAGCTTGGAAAGAAGGTCAGCCCTGGTATTTTCCAACCTCGAAATCTGTCTGATGTTGAAGTCGATAAAGGCGGGGACGAGCTCCTTTACCCTTTCAAGGTACTTAGCCATGCTGTCCTCCCGTGCTTCGTAATTTTCGTTGACTTGTCCCACTACCAGTTGAGAGTCGCTGTGGACCCGAAGCCGATCTACTCCTAGCTCTTTGGCGATCCTCAGTCTCGTAATCAGAGCTTCATATTCCGCTCCGTTGTTCGTTGCGGGGAACTCAAAATGCAGAGCATACTCCACGATGATTCCCTCCGGACTGATCAAGATCAGGCCCGTACCTGCACCTGACATGTTGGAAGATCCATCCACATAGAGGGCCCAAAAGCGATCAGAGGGATCTGCTTCTTCTTTGGGGGAGTTCGGTCGGGGCTTCAGGCCATCAATTTCGTCTTGTTCAGGTTCGGCCTCCTCTGGGATGGTACACTCCACTATGAAATCTGCCAATATTTGAGCCTTCACTACTGGCCTGGGTCGATAGTTGATGTCGAATTCTGTGAGCTCGATCGCCTATTTTGCCATCCTCCCGGAGGCGTCCGCCCGATGCAAAATCGCCTTGATCGGTTGGTCGGTGAGCAACGTTACGGTGTGCCCTTGAAAGTAGGGTCACAGCCTCCGGACTGCAATCAACAAGGCGTAAGTCAGTTTTTCTAATTTGGTATACCTGGTCTCAGCGTCTCTCAACGTGCGACTGACGTAGTAGATCGGCCGTTGGACTTTCGCTTCTTCTTTGACAAGGACAGCCGCGAGAGCCATGGGAGAGACCGCCAGGTATAAAAATAGTTCCTCCCCAGGCTCCGGCTTTGCCAACAGTGGGGGTGAGCCGAGGTAGCTCCTTAGTTCTTCGAACGCCTGCTGGCACTCAGAGGTCCAACAGAAGTTCTTCGGTTGCTTGAGGGTTTGAAAGAAGGGTAAGCACCGTTCGGCCGACCTTGCAACGAAGCGATTCAGAGCCGCTACCCTCCCTGTAAGGTGCTGAACCTCTTTTATCGACTTTGGGGCAGCCATCTCCTGGATGGCGCAAATTTTTTCTGGATTGGCCTTTTCCGAGGTTACTCCGAAAGTGCCCCGAAACCATGAAGCCCAGGAACTTTTCCGAGGTTACTCCGAAAGCGCATTTAGTCGGGTTCAGCTTCATTTTATATTTTCGGAGAGCGTCGAAGGTCTCCTCAAGATCGGTGATGTGGTCCACGGAAGATTTACTTTTTACGAGCATGTCGTCCACGTAGACCTTCATATTGCGGTCGATTTGCTCCTTGAAGATTTTGTTCACCAACCGCTGGTAGGTTGCACCTGTATTTTTGAGGCTGAAAGGCATGACCCTGTAACAGTAAAGGCCACGATTAGTAATGAAAGTGGTCTTTTCTTCATCTTCCGATGTCATCCTGATTTGATTATAGCCGGAGAATGCATCCATGAAGGTGAGGAGCTCATGGCCCGAGGTCGCGTCCATCAATTGATCGATTCTGGGAAGGGGGTAGCTGTCCTTTGGGCAGGCCTTATTCAGCTTTTTGAAGTCTATGCACATCCTCCACTTGCCGCTTGCTTTTTTGACTAGGACAACGTTGAAAATCCAATCAGGATAATTGACTTCCCTAATGAATCCGACTTTAAGGAGCTTGTCCACTTTCTCGGCTATCGCTCTCTGCCTCTTTGGCGCATGACCTCGAATTTTTTCTTTCGTCGGTCGATGCTTTGATCGACGGCCAGACGGTGCTCCATGACTTCCGTATCAATCCCTGGCATGTCCGTCGGAACCCAAGCAAAAACGTCTGCATTCTTTTGTAGGAAATCGATGAGACGCATCCGCACCTCCTCCCCCAGGTTGGAGCCGATCATCGCTACATGCTCCGCGTTCCCGTCGTTCAAAGAGATCGGTACCAGATCTTTGATTGGAACGCCCCTCTCTTCAGTGAGGTTGTCGCGAGCATCCAGTCCATCGACTGGACAGGGGTCAGATTGGTCGCTTCTTTGCAGGGCTATGTTGTAGCAGTGTCTGGCCAGGGCTTGGTCTCGTCGGACCTCTCCGATCCCCTGGCTGGTGGGGAATTTCAACTTCAAATGGTAGGTTGATACGATGGCTCGGAGAGCATTGAGGTCAGGTCGGCCGAGGATTGCGTTGTAAGCTGACAGCACCTTCACCACCAGGAAATTCATCAGAGCCCTGGATTGCCTTGGATATCGACCTGCGGCCACAGTCAAAGTTATTATTCCCTCCGCTGGAACAACGTCACTGATAAACCCTACCAGAGGGGAGCTAATCGGCCTCAAATGGCCGTCAAGGATGGGCATTCTTGAAAAGACATCGTAGAATAAAATGTCGGCCGAACTTCCATTGTCGACAAGAATGCGGTGAACGTCGTAATCTACTATATTCAAGGAAACTACAACCGCGTCGTTATGAGGGAATTGAACTCCCTGAGCGTCTTCTTCAGTAAAGGTTATGGGTTCCTCAATCTTTTGTCGCTTGGGAGGTATGGCCAATACGTTGGTTGCTTCTTGCCGGGATCCTCCCGAGAGGGCGTTGGCGAAATCCATCGGAGGCCGATCATCCGACAACTCCATGCCGGCGACCATTGCCGAAGGATGTGAGGCCCGGGAACCCAAAGGCGAGATCGGAGCCTAAGATCTGGCTGCGGAGGTCATGGGTCGCCGTGTGGACGCCTTACGGGGAGGCATCGGGCAAAGACCAAGTGGAGGAAGGAGGAGAGGGCGCCGGAAAAGATGCTCGGGGGCAGTTCCGTTGAGCGCTCCTTTAAGAATAAGGGTACTGCAAAGACACAACCCCCCTTCCTCTAGGACCAATCCTGTTGGTGCAAAAATCCACTTGCACCGGAGAAGCTGGAGTCGCGGTCGCCACCGGGACCTGCAAAAGAAGTCTAAACCGGAGGTGGGGTTGCTCCGGCAAGACCCTCCGACGCTCAAGTCAGTCCTCTGCCTCAACAAGAATGGAGTGCTCGAATAGAAATTTTAGCAGAATTTCTAGGTAAAAATGAGAGCTTATAGAATAATGTATCTGGGGTCCCCTTTTTATAGGTGGAGGGGGCAACAAACTGATAGCGATGCCTGTAACCGTCTGGCAGTGGGCCGCCCAGAGTCAGGAGAAATTTGTTGCGGAGAGTAGTGGAGCGGACCCGTGGCTATCGTCGGGACGTGCCACGTGGAGTCCGCCATGGGGAGCGGAGCAGCGTCCGTTGTCGTGACTTGCCAGAGAATGAAAGAATCGTGCGGTATCCGTCGCAGGAAGTGGAGCAGGATCGTGGTCATTATTACGGCTTGTCAGGGAGTGATGGAGCCACGTGGAATCCGTCGCAGGAGGTGGAGCAGAGTCATGGCCGTTGCTGCGGCCTGCCAGGGGGTCCAGGCCTATCGGCCGGAGTTCGGTCGGGGTGTTTGATGGGGAGATGTGACTGGCTACCCATCTGAGAGGAGCTTAGAGTACGGCTCTCGCAGGAGCCCGGATGGAGTCTTCTTTCCGTTGAAGTCGGGGATGAGATCCGGCTCCCGTAGGAGCCCGGGCGAAGTCTACCTGTAATCACAGTCAGGGGTGAAGTCCGGCTCCCGTAGGAGTCCGGATGGAGCTTACTTGCAATTAGAGTCAGGGATGAAGTCCGACTCCCGTAGGAGTTCGGACGAAGTTTACGTGCAGCTCGAGTCGGAGTCCGGCTCCCGTAGGAGTCCGGGCGAAGCCTTTCTGCATTCGGAGTTGGGGATGAGATCCGGCTCCCGTAGGAGCTCGGGCGAATTCTTCCTGCAGCAGGAGTCGTGCGCGGAGCCCGGCTCCCGTAGGAGCCTGTGCGGAGCCTGCAGGTGAAGTCATGGGCGAGGTCCGGCTCCCGTAGGAGTCCGAGCGGAGCCTTTCTGCATTCGGAGTTGGGGACAAGATCCGGCTCCCATAGGAGCTCAGGCGAAGTCTACGTGTAATCACAGTCAGGGGTGAAGTCTGGCTCCCATAGGAGTCCGGACGAAGTTTACCTTCAATTAGAGTCAGGGACAAAGTCCGGCTCCCGTAGGAGTCCGGACGAAGTTTTTCTGCAGCTCGAGTTGTGGGCGGAGTCCAGCTCCCGTAGGAGCCTGCGCGAAGCCTTTCTGCGTTCGGAGTTGGGGATGAGATCCGGCTCCCGTAGGAGCTCGGGCGAAGTCTACCTGCAGCTCGAGTCGTGGGCGGAGTCCGGCTCCCGTAGGAGCCTGCGCGGAGCCTTTCTGCGTTTGGAGTTGGGGACGAGATCCGGCTCCCGTAGGAGCTCGGGCGAAGTCTACCTGCAGCTCGAGTCATGGACGGAGTCCGGCTCCCGTAGGAGTCCGTGCGGAGTCTGCAAGTGAAGTCGTGGGCGAGGTCCGGCTCTCGTAGGAGTCCGAGCGGAGCCTTTCTGCATTCAGAGTTGGGGACGAGATCCGGCTCCCTTAGAAGCTCAGGCGAAGTCTACCTGTAATCACAGTCAGGGGTGAAGTCCGGCTCCCGTAAGAGTCCGGATGAAGTTTACCTTCAATTAGAGTCACGGACGAAGTCCGGCTCCCGTAGAAGTCTGGACGAAGTTTACCTGTAGCTCGAGTCATGGGCGGAGTCCGGCTCCCGTAGGAGTCCGTGCGGAGCCTGCAGGTGAAGTCGTGGGCAAGGTCCGGCTCCGGTAAGAATCTGGGTGGAGCCTTTCTGCGTTCGAAGTTGGGGACGAGATCCGGCTCCCGTAGGAGCTCAGGCGAAGTCTACCTACAGCTCGAGTCGTGGGTGGAGTCCAGCTCCCGTAGGAGTCCGTGCGGAGCCTGCAGGTGAAGTCGTGGGCGAGGTTCGGCTCCCGTAGGAGTCCGGGCGGAGCCTTTTTGCGTTCAAAGTTGGGGACGAGATCCGGCTCCCGTAGGAGCTCGGGCGAAGTCTATCTGTAATCACAGTCAGGGGTGAAGTCTGGCTCTCATAGGAGTCTGGACGAAGTTTACCTTCAATTAGAGTCACGGACGAAGTCTGGCTCCTGTAGGAGTCCGGACGAAGTTTACCTGCAGCTCGAGTCATGGGCGGAGTCCGACTCCCGTAGGAGTCCGTGCGGAGCCTGCAGGTGAAGTCGTGGGCAAGGTCCGACTCCCGTGGGAGCTCGGGCGAAGTCTACCTGTAATCACAGTCAGGGGTGAAGTCTGGCTCCCGTAGGAGTCCGGACAAAGTTTACCTTCAATTAGAGTCACGGACGAAGTTCGGCTCCCGTAGGAGTTCGAACGAAGTTTACCTGCAGCTTGAGTCGTGGGCGGAGTCTGGCTCCCGTAGGAGTCCGGACGAAGCTTACCTGCAATTGGAGCCAGGGACGATGTCCGGCTCCCGTAGGAGTCCGGATGAAGTTTACCTGCAGTTGGAGTCGTGGGCGGAGTCCGGCTCCCGTAGGTGCCCGGACGGAGCCTGCGGGTGAAGTCGTGGGCGAGGTCTGGCTCCCGTAGGAGTCCGGACGAAGCTTACCTGCAATTGGAGCCAGGGACGAAGTCCGGATCACGTAGGAGTCCGAACGAAGTTTACCTGCAGCTGGAGTCGTGGGCGGAGTCCGACTCCCGTAGGAGCCCGGGCGGAGCCTGCGGGTGAAGTCGTGGGCAAGGTCCGGCTCCCGTAGGAGTCCGGACGTCGTGAAAAATCCGGTCGATGCTGGCGGGGTCCTGTCCGTCGGCAAAACTTAAGAGTGTGACGGAGGCTCGGCCGCCCGAGAGGTTTGAAGAGATGTTGCCGGAGGTCGAATGTCAGTTGGGTCCCCAGAGGGTCACTCCCATCACGAACTTCGGCTGGGGGGTATTTTATACCCAACAATAGACATTAGGGACATCAAAGTATAAATCTATGACGATTGTTGTATAAATTATGTTCATGATTTTTGGTTAAACCTTAAGATTATGTATAAAAAGATCACTAAAGAATCATAATTCATAGGATTTGATATATGATATAGCAATCTATGGATCATGATATGATTGATTGGATTTTGATCTAAAATAATTATAAAAAGATAGATCATGAGATTTAATCATGCATTGTGATTATTAATTTGATTATTAATAATTTGAATAAATTGCAAGCTTAAATTTGATATGGGCGAATACTATGATGTTGCTCTTAATTTTGAAATTAACTATCTAGTGGCAAGATAAAGATTCATTGATAAAAGTTGTTTAAGTTTGGACCAAGAAAGATCTTTCATGATATTTGATTGAAATATTCTTTGAGGTTTATACTAGAATATGGATTTAATATAAAGTTTATTTGTAGAAAAAAATAAAAAATAAAAATATAGTGGGAGATGTTTCAAAGAAGTCTATTTCTTATTGAAGAAATTGATTATGATATTATAAAATATTCATCTCGATGGAATCATTAATGAATATAATAACCATCTTTGGATCCAAATAATAGATCTTATTGAAGATTGTATAGTGCGCATGGAACTTTGATTCAAAAGTTTGGATTTATAACTTGATCAAGGGATCCTCTACCATTATTATTGAGGTTACTAATGAAATCCTTGATTGCTATCTTGGATGAAAATAAAAGATTTTATTTATATCTATTCGAGATTTTGAAACACATGTGAAATTATTCTTTAGAATTTTAGATTTATGAACTGATCTCAAATTTTTTTGCACTCGTTATTGAGGCCCTTGATAAAATCTATTATGGTATAAAGAATTTGATTTTGAAAGATTTGCATAATTACTGTGAAAAGCATTTGATAGATGTTAAAGATCTTGATGGAAGAAACTCTAGAAATGATTACTGAGTCGATTCTATCTATATATTTTGATTTGAATCCTAACTTGGTGGAGCATTAGAAGATTTTTCTTATTTATTATGGTTACAAGATTTTATTTTAGAATTATCAAATTGAATTAACAAGAGAATTAATATTTGATTCATATTGAATTATAGTAAATATATATGGTGGTTTTGAATATATCAATTGACTAAAAGATTGATTTAGATGGATGTACTCGATATATATTGGAGACAAGACATAAAAGTTTCTTTTAACCTACTTAGAAATTAAATTTTGGATCTTCTCAATATAAAATAATATTTTGATATTGAAAGTTATTAATTACATCTGGAGAAATTTTGATAGTTTAAATCAGAGTGCGCAGCATAAGCATGGTGATCTGGATTATTTTGGACTAGTTGATAATATTGATTCTTGAATTAAAAAAAATTATGATAGATGATATGAATTAATATTTCTTGAAGAGATAATTTATTGATGATGGAAAGAAAAATATTTTGGTTCTGGATTATTTTGGATATTGCTATATGATTTTTATGAGTAGGTCTTTTATCTACCATGCTAAGGAACATTTTTAGCCTCCTGAGTCTTGGATTAGTGGACCATTGATTCTTGATCTTGAATTTGAAATATTTAACGATAGATATTCTTTCTCCTAAAATTGAAACATATATTTTTCTCTATCTATTAGAAAGAATGTGAGGTTATTTATCGCTCTTAGATTTTATACTTGAATATTCATCTACCAAGAGCATATTAAAGTTTGTTTATAATCTTGTGATAGATTGATTAAGTCAAGAATAGATAATGATTTTAGTGAGAAACTTGATATCTTTATCTAGAATTTAGATATTTATTTTGATTAAAAGAAATAAATGCTTCTGATCTAGATCTACTCTTGAGGTATTAATTTTTTTTCTTATGAAATAATTTAATGATGAAATTACAGTGAGAATTAAAATAATAAAAATTTTGAGGATAAGATTAGGACTATAAATCTCAAGTAAAAAATTTTGAAGATTTGAATAAGAAAAATTTCAAGGATGAATTTTTTTTTAGGAAGAAAAATATAATACCCCAACCTAGTTTCTCAAAACAAAAAAAAAAGTTAAAGTCAACACGTGCTGAGCACATGTTGGAGAACCTAACTCCTACCAAAAATCTCGAAGGAGTTATTTTCTTCTCCATTTGAGACTCCTATTTTGGATGGGAGTTGGATTTTTTTCAGCCTCTACCTCCTTCGATTGGTCCTCTATAAAGGAGCAGCCTCTCTCTTAAAGCAGCCACCAGAAAACATCGTTGATCGATATTTCTTCTCTTCTTTCTTCTCTTGGAAAGCCATTGTTCTCATTTCTTTTCACTATCAGAAAATAGGTTCATCAACCATCAGGATGAAGGTAAGAGCCACTAGTTGTCTGATTAATTCTTCTTCCAATCTTTCTAAGTCTTAGAATCATAAATTTCAAGTGGAAAATAGTTGGATTGGATCGAAACTAGGATGCCTTATTTGAATCTCTTGTTTTATCATGATTGGTTTCTTTGTTTTTCTTGATTGTCATCGATGGAAGCAACCGCTTGAAGAACTATTGTTCGCTATGGATGATGGCCTCTATTCACCACCATAGTCTAGCCTCAAATCCTTCAATTTTTTTCTTTGGATTTCAGCCCAATTCTCTATTTCTATTTTTGGGCTTTCTTTTATCAGACAACCTCTGCCACCTGCTCGACTGTTCTTGGGTGGTTGGCTGTGCCACGGCACCTTGCCGGCCATGCCACCATTGGACCCATGAGGGTCCTTCTTGTTTGTATGTTCTAGAGAGGGTGGGGTAATCTCCTCTATTTTGCCTAGGGAAACCTAAGAAGAGAGGAAGGAGGAAAAAAAGAGCAAGAGAAAAGGAAAAAAGAAAGAAAAAGAAAAGAAGAAAGAAAGAAAAAAAGGGAGAGAGATGCTCTCTCTTCTCTTTCTCCCTTCTCTCTCTTCATGTGCTTCCACTACTTTCTCTCTCTAAAAAAATTTCACTTTCTCTTTTTATAATATTTTCTCTCTCTAGATCATTTCTCTCTCTCCATGAATTTCTCTCTCTATGACTAATCCAATAAGAGATTTTTTAATGATGTTGATCTAACCTTAGTAAAGAGAGTCCTGATCTGCAGTAGTCAGACAGCGTGCCAACATTCTCCTTGGCCAAATCCGGATACTATTAGATTCAATTATTTATGAATTTTACTGACCGTCTATATACTAATTCAATCATAATTTGATTAAATCATCATGATCAGATCGATCAGAATGTCGAATAATTTTGCTTGATTGGTTATGTTCCACCATGTCAATTTCTTTCTCCTCTGATATTTTCTCTTTATGTAATTCATGATCCCAGAGAATTTAATCTATTGCTTTGAATTTGAGTTGATTTTAGTTGAAAATTTTTAACTGCTCTATTAGTTAGGTAATATACCTATACAATCCGAGCCTTTATCAAGTATCATGAAATTTGATTCTTATTATTCTCTATCAAATCATTATATTTTAAGTGACTCTGATATGATGAAATTACTTGATCAAATTGATCCTTGAATGTCGATCGATGTAGTGACTTCTGCTTTAATTCTTGTTAGATACTATTTATCTAATCATCCTTGATCTCTGATGATCTATCTATTTTTTATTCTAATCCTGATCAGATAAAATTATCTTGTTTGGACCAATGGAGTTGTTAGATGCTACCATTTTTATCAGCCTTGTGAGGGTGTCAGAGCTTAGAGTTTTTTATTAGTGATGGTTTAAGACTGATAGAAAAATATATTTTAAATAATAGGCTATGAAAAATACTCTCAAGATTGATTGAATCCATTTATTCAATATTCTGCAGTAGTAAATAATGAACCATCTTCTTAAGATATTTTATAATTATTTTAAAAGTAGATAATTAGTTTTTAAAATTATGCATGATTTATGAAATTATATTTTGAATGAAAAGTGGTTGAAAAATTTAAGATTTTAAAATATTATGGATTATTAATTTATTATGAAATATACATATGTTTAATAAAATTATGATATCTGTATATTATATTGAAAAAAATACTTTGATATGGATCAGATTAAGCTCTTAGCCTAACTATATTTTAATAGGCCCCACCAATGGAAATTATACATTAATACTCAATGGGCCCCATCTATGGGGATTATAAGTTGGTACTCAGTGGACTCCATAAATGGAGATTATATGTTGGTACTTAGTACATCCCGTTAATGGAGGTTATACATTAGTATTCAATAGACCTTACTAGTGGAGATTGTGCACTGTTAATCAGTAGATCCTACCCGTGGGGGTTGTACGTTGGTATTCAATAGACCCCGTCAATGAAGATTAAATATTAGTCATAGTCAAAGACTGTTGAGTTATATATATTTTGATTCAAGTCGAATTTATGATTATGTATATATATGAATATTTGAAAGAATTTGATTATATTAAAGTAGCATGGTATATGTTCTTATGTTATTCATGGTAATTATTTTCGAACATCATATCTTATGAGAATATCAGATATGTCTAGTTGAGATATTCATTATTTACTGAACTATCGAGCTCATTACCTCTCCTTTCTTTTCAAATTTAGATTCTTAATTGTTGACAAGGATATTGCTTTAGGAGTGAGTTAGAAGTGAGAATCAATAATATAGATTTATTATTATATTTTATAGGATTATTATTTGAGATGTAACTGATCTAAGATCTTTTGAATATTATTAAAATTTTATGAAAGATAAAAATTGATTTTAGTTTGTTAAATTTTAGATTTAATTTATTATAAATTTTGCTGTTATGTATTGATATCATTTTTGAAATATCATGTATGCTTGTGGAGAGAGTTCTTCATAAGTATGCAGTGGCTGCCATGACCCCTAGACTTGTGATCTCGGGTCAGGGGCATGATAGAAAGATTTGGAGATATCAAAAGAGAGGAATGAGATGGAACAAATGAACAATCAAATCTGAGTCATTTCTATCTTTATCTCTTGATCCATTTATCCACAGGAGAAGTAGTGTAATGGGATAAAAGTAGTAGGATTGGAAGAGCTAAGAAACAGAAGCAATGGCATTGCAAGAGGTTAAGAATGAAAGTAGCAGGAGTGTTAGTAAATTCAGATTTTTTTATTGGTTTATGGTTTTTTCTGAGGGGGTTGATGAAATCCCTCATCAATTTGCCATAAGATTTATTTGAGAAACCATGAAGTGTTTCTCACCAAGAGAAGGGGAAGGCTGTTGCTTCAGTTTGGGCAATCTTTTGCTCCCCAAATAAAACATCATTTGAGGAAAATGATTGGGATGGTTGTTGATGTAGATGCCATAGTCTTTTGCTTCTAGTTAAGTAGTGCTTAGAGGATGTTAGGACTGTAGCCCCTAACCAACTTTTCAAAAAGCAAATATCCTACAGTCCTAACATGTAGTATCAGATCAAGGTTGCAGGTTCAATACTTGGCAGACCCCAGAGTGTTTAAAAAAAAATATCATTGGAGAGAGAAATTGTTATGCAAGGTTCCAATGTACATTTGATGAAACTCAGGGAGAGGTTGGTAGCCCAAGAGGACTCGATGAGACTCTGAGAGAGAATGGTAGTCGAGGAGGTTCGGTGAGGCAGTCGAAGAGGACTCGATGAGACTCTTGAAGAGGATGATAGCTGAGAAAGTTTGATGAGACTTAGACTGAGATTGGTAGCCGAAAGTGGCTGATGTATTAACAATAATTATGAGAGTCGACAAAGAGGATCGACTGGTATCTAGTTGGTAAGATTAAATGAGTGCAACCGTCCAGCCTGCTGATTAAGGATGATCTAGCTTGATACGGATCAACTCAGATGTGAAGCCCCTATGCCTAGTAGATAAAGGCTAATAAACCCCACCTCCCAAGGGCATTTACCTTTTGAGAAGTTGGTTAGGGGCTATGGTCTTCACTGAGGATTGGTACCATTGCTTTAGCAGCTTTCCATAAGCCAAAAAGAATAGTTTGAAGGAGGTTTTTTTTTTGGAATGGCTGCTATTGTAGATGAAGTTGCTTCCAAGTTCCAAGGAATTAGAGATGAATGAATGGAGGAGAAGAAGAAGAAAAATAGGAATCAAGTGTCAGGCAAGTGATCGAGAGAGAAGGAAAAAATAGTCAAGGGATCGGGTGAGAAATTGGTAGAGAGGGAAAAGAAAAAATATATAATTGGTTTAAATTATCTGATTGGGTTAATGGGTTTAAGATAATGGATTCAGGTTAGTGGGCTATCGAGTTTGGGATATTGGATCTTGGTTGGTAGGTTAATGGATTAAAAGGTTTGGGTTATCATGTTCGGATTATTGGATTTAGGTTATAGGGTTGTAGGGTTAGCGTGGGTTATGAAATAGGATTGAATTTAGGTTTGGGTTTGGGTTTGGGTTGGGTTGGCATTAGTGTTAGGGTTGGTTTTGGGGTTAGTGTTAGGGTTAGTATTATGGTTCAAGTAGGGTTTGGGTTAGGGTGAGGATTTAGGTTACTGAGTTTGGAATTTGAGTTAGGGTTAAGGTTATTAGGGTGAAAGTTTGTGTTGGGGTTAGAGTTATTTGGGTTAGGATTCAGATTAGGATTGGAAATGTGGTTAAAGGGGGATTAGGATTAGGATTAAGTTCAGAAATACGGTTTGGGTTGCAAATAGGGTTAGGGTTATAGAGTGGGGTGTGATGAAGAAGCCGATGGAGAAAAAAGGAAAATAGAGAGGAATAGATCATGGAGGAGACAAGAAAAGGGTTAGGGTTGAGATTGTCATAGAAAATATGGTAAAGAAGAAAACAAAGAGAAAACATAAAAAAATAATGAATGATAGGTTGTAGAGGAGGAGAGAAACTTGAATCAGGATAAGAAATAAGAAGAAATTACCTTAGATGAGCTTCAGAAGCATGATAGGAGAAGGAAGCACTAGCTCAAGCTAAGGATAGAGAGAAGAGAATCGAGACATACTGCTACCAGCTTCGGCGCCAACATGAGCACTGACAACCACACAAGAGCTGCCATGGTGGGGAAGAAAAATTGAGGTAGGGGATTGGAGTGGAAGTGAGGAACAAAAAGAGTAAGGGAAGAGGAGCTTCAGTGGCAGTATAGGGGAAAACAAGTGGAAAAGCACAAGTGAATCAGCAAGAATTGGCCAAGGGAAGGAAGATGATGAGATAGGGTGAGGAGACGGTGATGTGGTGGGATGGAGAATGGATGAAATGGGAAGAGAGATAGATAGATTTAGGTTTTAAATGGCCCTAACCATATAGAGTGATTATGTGGTCCAGACCCATAAAATATATAGGCTTTGTTAAGTTTTACAGGTGCCGATGTAAAAATTTTATGCACCACTTTGTCGCACAAAAAAAAATATGCAGCTTGAATAATAAAAACAAATACATATAGGAATTGTTTTCAAATGAAAAAGAGAAAAAAAAATTGATTCTTTTTTTAAAAAATATTGTCGCGGTGCCTTTTAAAATTACTTTTAACATCATTGTTTTTTTTTTGTTTTGGGAGAAAAATTTTTCCATGTAATTTTGTATGTGGTTCTATTTTTCCCTTGAAAAACCAGTGATCAACATCATATTATTTTGCATTATTAATTTTCATGTATAGTTTCGGAAGTTTATAAATTAATGAGTTCTTTTATAAGTTTAGCTGCTTATATTGAATTTGTTATTTTTGTAGAATGATTATAATAATTTAATATTCTTTGCTTCTTAGGAAAGTTACGGCCACTATACTATACTAATTATTACTATAGAAGCTATTGCATCTAGGTATAAATTTACATTTTCATTCATGGATAAATTGATTAGTGAAAAAAATCTTAACAACATCTGTACCTTTTAAGTTTTTTCATTGACAACCATAATTTTAAAATCATGAAAAGTTTTCATAAAGATAATCTTTAAGTTAAAAATTAGAGATAAAAGAGTTATAGACAATATCCATTTAGATCCATTTTCATTTTCGAATCAATCAGGATATCGATAGAAATTTGAGAATCTGACTAATATCCATATCTATATTCGTATCCATCAAAAAAAATAGATATAGATATGAATAGATAACTATCCGATCCATATTTGAATATCCAAATATATCTGTAATTCTACATAATTTTATATAATATTTATTAATTTTTTTAAAAAAATATATATAACCATATAAACATACTATCAACTTGATTTATCATCTATTTAATAATATCTTTAATTTTGTAGTCATAAAGTTTAATTATCCAAATTACATCCACAATTATATTCATACTTTTAATATCCAAATTTTATCTATATCTATTTAAAACAAATATAGATGTAAATTTTTGTATTTGAATAATATTCGTATCCAAATTTTTATTTATCAGACAAAATAAATATGGATATGGATATGCCAGTATCTGATCTGTATCCGATCTTGTTTCAACCCTATTAAAAATATATAGGGTAAATTATATCTCTAGTTCTTAAACTTTATCGGATTGTCTTAAATGGTCCCTAAACTACAAAACTATAACTTTTGATCCTTGATCTTTTCGAATCGTCTTAATGTTGCCCTTCGATTGATTTTCGATGACTTTCTCTCATCGGTTTAATTGTTTCTCGCTGAATCGATACTTATGTGGCTATTTTTTGAAGAAGTGGCACTGGCATGCTTATGTGGCAAACACAAATCGCAAAGCAACCAAAAAAAAAAGAACGAAGAAGACTCAGGAGTCTTCTCCTTCTTCTCGATCGACCCCTCCAACTGCACCCCTGTCGTACTCTCGCCCACCCCGATGCAACCCCCCTTGGTGTGCCCCGGCGCCCGCCCCACCGCACCCCTGCCTGCCCCGACATTGGTGGGTTGTGTGCTGATGCCCCCGCCTCGGCCCCGTGTGCCCCATGCTTCCACTCCTCGACGCACCCCGCCCCATCCCCCATCACCGCTGGTGGGTTCTGCGCCCTCCCTCTCCACCGGCTCAACAAGATGGGAGGCTTGGAGCGACGGAACAAGGAAACTTAGATGACGCCGAAGGAATAAAGAAGCTTTTTTTTTTCTTTTTTTATTTCTTTTTCATTTTCGGGATGTTGGCGGGCGGAAAGGAGGCTCGACGGGAGGCGAGGAAGGAGAAAGGGGGGCGGTAGTGGAGGGTGAGGGGCGACCAATCTGAAGGCAAGGTGGGGCTGGGGACGAGGTGGCGGCTACAGCGGAGAGGGACAGCAGAGGTCGGCTACGATGAAGAGGGACCGCAGAGGGGCATAGAGATGGGCACCAGGGGTGGGGAAAGGGGTGGAGGCCACGGTGGAGAAGGGTGGCAGGGGTGGCAGAGACAGGCACTAGTGGTGGAGGCTGTGGTGGAGAGAGGTGGCAAGGGAGGCGTGGGGCGGCATGAGCACGGGGTGGGGGGTAGCCGAGGGGGCTGCAGCGGAGAAGGGCGGCAACGCGGTCGAGAGAGGGAAGGAGGGTCGTGAGGGAGAGAGAGGGAGGTTTTTTATTTTTTTATTCTAGATCAGCGCTGGTGACTGCCACATAAGCACCGATAACTATCACATAGGATTTTCGGTACAAGAAAGACATCAGAAATGGGCAAAGGGCAACACTAAAATGGTTCAGAAAGCTCGGGGACCAAAAGTTATGGTTTTGTAGTTTAAGAACCATTTAAAAAAAATCGATATAATTTGAGGACTAAAGACATAATTTATCCAAATAAATATCAAATTTTGAATGTTGGACTCGTTCAAAATAATCACTTAGTACAATTTGATAACAAACTTTTTTATTATATTTTTTATTGTTTGCTTATAATTTTTTTTCAAAAGAAATTAATTTATTTTGATTGTACAGAGAAATGCCAATACCGCCATTGGAAAAAAGACTTTGCACTAGGTAATTTAAAATTTATGGTTTCCTTTCCTTGTGTCCCAACAATAATCTTGCTCTATTTAATAATGTGCTGATAAAATATTTACTTTTGACTTTTCAGTATAAGTGAAGAAAAACCCCTGCAAATAACTGAAACTCATGAAAGTCTTCAAGGACAAAACAACATGCTGTGTATCTTTTAATTAAGAGTAATATATTTAGAATGTTTTCATTTATTCTCTCTTTATTTTTAATCAAACCTGCTGCACAGAATGGATCTCACTACTCAGCATGATACATATATTTGACACTGCATGGTCGGTTCGTTGGGACTTCATTGGGATGAATATCCATTGAGATGGATAAATATGCATCGTTGAAGTCAGTTCATTGAATACATTTGACCACAGCCCAGCCTTCAAACCCCGGCTTACCTAAATCTCCTCTTCATATCCCGTGTCATCTGATCTCCTCTTCAGATCAAAATAAGAGTAGTTTACTTGCCCAGGACCAAGGCCTTGGGATTCCACAACTTTCTAAAAATGTTAACAATCAATTCATGACGCAGATCAAATTGCCATATGTAACACCGTAACAAATTATTTTAACCACACGACTGTGGACGGACAGAGGCAACTGGTTTTGCCCACGTCTAACCTCCAAACACATATTACGGCTCAAAAGAAGTTCGAAAAAAAAAAAAGAAAACACAATGCACTCCTACTACTGAAACAATGGACTCTTTCATCTCCTCTTCCATCCGTGTACAATGTTTTTCTTCTTCTGCTGTTTGATTTCCCCCCGTTTTTTAGTCCAGTCCAAACTTCTTCTTGAGGAAGCATATGAACTCGTAGACCTTATGGGGATCATTAAGGGACTTGGCCACGCTCTCCCTCTCCCTGCACCTCTTGCCCCAGGCCACCAGTTTAGGGCACTCCTCCTCGATGCTGAAGTTGGCACAGGTCTCGTAGGAGTAGAACCAGGCCGTGACGGGCACCAATGCTATATCTACAAAGCCAAAGGTCTCTCCTCCAAAGTACTTCTTATCTCCCAGCTCACCCTCCAAAAGCTTCAATACCTCAATCATTTCCTTCTTGGCCGCCCCCTGTGCCTCGCCCTTGAGCTTCCATAGCCTTGTCCCACATTCATGGACCTAACGACAGAACAAAACCGGCCAAGCTTGTCGAGCTCTTATACAAAGAGATTGATATCTAAAGGACAGGCAAATCTTGTACACCTTTTCAGTGTGTCATTTTAGCATCATTCATTGTACAAGAGAAAAGAAAAGCAAAAAAATAGAAACAAAGTGGCAGGTAAAAAATGGTACGGCAAGATTGTATTAGGATGTCATGCCTTCAAAATACGAAATAATCTCTCTACCCATGGACGTTGGCTGTATGGACCCTCCAATAGCAGAGGTCATGGGGACGCCCTTTGTAGTAGCTTCCGAGCTACTAAAAAGGGCATTAAATATCAAAAAATGATCAACAAATTAGTCAGTTTGTTCACACTTAATCAGCAAATGGTCTGACAAAGACCCTTTCAAGCTTCACCTTCATAAAGAGATCTCAAGTCTAGGTTTCCGGTTAAAATTAAGGATTTGGGAAATGCTTAAACTTTATCAAATGTCTAAAAATAATTTGGGGAATAAAAAAAAGAAAAATATGCTGAAACAAGAATACTTCTATACGTACCAGTAATCCTACGCGAAACGAACACCCTCAATTAATAGCCAACGCCGTATATTATAACCAGATTTTCTTAGAATACTCTCCACGTTACTCTGAATAATCCCATAATATTGAAAGCCTGCGCACTTTCTTATGTGGTAATCAGTAACATATCAAATGAAAACTTTTTGAGTAAATTACGAGTTCATTTATTATATTTACACTCCATAAAACCAACACTTAACGGCATTAGTAAAACCTTTTACCTCATGTTAGAGAAGAATGTACATACTTTTTTTTGTCCTTAAATGATTTTTATGTCACTTTAGATTATTTTAATTTTTTTGATATGCTATTTAGATTCCATTTAAAATTAATGATTTGATTAATATTTTATTAAATTATATATTAATTAGATAAAAATAAATCCCAAGAGATAAACCTAAGTTTTTCAAACTATTGAATATAGATAAAATTTATCTCTAACCTCAAAGATAATTTTGTAATTTTATTTTTTTTGCTTTTTATTTTAACAAATCTTTGTCTGTGACTTTTCCTTCTTTCTTCTTATCTTTTTCTTGGTTCAATCAAACATAAACCGAGCTAAGTAGTGGCGATAAAAGGATGCCTTGGCAAAATCAAAATCCATTCAGGATTCCAAGAAACCTCCCCAACGTAACAAGAAACTTTTCTCTAATAGCCATCAATTTTAAGATCAATCTGAATATTTTTACCACCTACCTTTGTACTTTAAATTTCCAAATTTTATAAAAAAAATTATTTTTTTATTATTCAAAAGTCTTATCATTTCCCTAAGGTACGTAAGATAGAGACTAAAAGATCATGTGAAACTTCGTTTGCAGGATTACACTGTCAGCAACCTGTGGGCATAAAACGACCAAAGGAATACCATAATAGACTGATCCCATTATTAACTTCAATAACTAAACAAAAAAAAAAAAAAAAAAAGAATGCAAAAAAACAAATCAAGAAAATTAAATATATAATAACTATTACCTTTTTATCGATGAAGTCGGCCCAAAAGCGGGCTTTGGCGCGTTCGTAGTGATCAGAAGGAAGGAGGGGGTTGTTAGTCCAGACCTCGTCGATATATTGGACAATGATGAGGGACTCACAAACAGACTTGCCGTCATGGATGAGCACTGGGATCTTTTTATAGATAGGATTTATCTCCAATAGCAGTGGGCTCTTATGGTCGACAACATTCTCCTCTCTATACTCGTACTCCACCCCCTTCTCAGCTAGTGCGATCCGGCATCGCTGTCCGAACATACTCACCCAAAAGTCCAGTAGCACCACCCCCTTCTCTGCCATTGCCATTGATCTCTCCTCTATACTCTTTTCTTCTCTTCCTTCTCTCGTTTAAGAGCACTTCTTTTGGCTGACCAAGAAGAGCATGAGGTAGCCTTTATCTAGAGTGATAGGATCCGGCTGAAGAAGAGTGAGGTAATACGTCATGAAAAAATTATTGGTTGGTGATACTATAAATATTTTATTAGTTGGAAGAAGGAAAAAAGAATTAATACATTGTAGGTTATTTTTTTTCAATATTTTATATACAGCAATAATGTAACCTATTATTTTATTTAATTTTTTTTCCTTCTTCTAATTAATAAAATATTTATGATCTATGATCCAATTAATAATTTTCACATGTCACGTCATCTCTTCCCGTCTCTTCCCTAATCTTCTTGCCGGTGGTGAGGGGATCCGAAAATGGGCTCAGCTTGTATCTATCGCGACATCGCTCGTCGGATCGCGCTCCAACGGATTTTGAAGCAGTCCGAACCTTTCCGACCATCCTCTGCATAGTTTCTAAAATAATTATGAGCGATCGATCGATTCGCGTGAAGGAATTCACGCATCAAAGGTAGAACCCAATCTCTCCAAATTTATTTTGTCCTCTTCTGCAGAAAGTATTAGTTAAAAATTTTTAATATATAAATTTGGAAACATCTAATAAAAAATTATCATATTATCCGTTATTAAAACAATTATTTTATTTAAATTTTAAAATTTTGTATGAAAGAATTTACTATCAATTATAATTAATTACTTCTATCAAAAAAATTATAATTAATTACTCAATAATTTTATTATTTTGAATAAAAGAATTTGGATGGTCCTGAATCTACGTGCCAAGGCTGCTCCAACCAATAACTTCCCAGCTGTCCGATGGTATTGCTTTTGGGGGCAGGAGCATGTCATGGCTTGCGTCACAGGGACTGGAAGAGTCGCGAGGGGAGCACCGTTGGTTAGATGATGGAGCGTTGAGATTTGAGAAGGCTAGGCATCGTCCATGCGGAGGTGGGATTGTGAAGGCACTTGGTGTCGAACGCACGTCTTGGTGGGCGTCCGGGCCCGCCGGTATAGAATAATCACGAGCCACGTAGGAGGTTTTATTTCATCATGTCTCCTGTTTTGATCAAATGTAGCTGTTGATTTGACTGCTCTCACCATCTTTTTTTTTTTTTTTTTTTCATCTTTTATTCAGTTAATTTTTTTATATTATTACACAAGTTAGAAAAAATTAAAAGAAAAAAATTCAAGATGCTAAAGTGACTGGATCGTGATCGCAAATGTAAATGAGAGGTAGGAGTGATAAAATTTGAATCAATCCGTCAATTTAATTCATATCAATTTATTACCAGTAGATTTAAATTTAAATTAAATAAATTTAGATCATAAATAGATCAATTTATTTAATTTTTTTATTATTTAAATCAAATTTAATTTTTATATATCTAATCTACTTAATCTGTTTAATCCATTAAAGTTTTGGATTGGACAATTTAGCTAGTGTATGGGCCATTCAAATAAATTGGACAAGTGGACAACTAGGCACAGCACTTATTCCCATTCCAAATTTCTCTGGTACCCATCCTCTCTCCTACCCCCTCCATAATCCGCATCAAATGACTCAAATCCAGCACGGCTATTGGCTAGGGTTTTCTCATCCCCTCTAGGGGATCTCCAATGGAGGCCTCTATGTGGGGCACGGACATCAGGCTATGTGTGAGGAAGACACCGATGGTAGCAGCAGAGGAAAGGGAGGCGAAGGAGGCGGAAATGATGTCGACCTCAGTGAGGTCAGAGAATCAAAGGGGGAGGTGACAATGGAGGAAGGACCAATCAAGGAGGGTGAGGGAGCAATGGAAAAGGTGGAGCCATCTCTTACAAATGAGGGAGGCGCGGCTGTGGAGGGGGTCTGGGAGGATACAGAGGATGTGGAGGAGAAGCTCATTAGAGAGGGAGTAGTGAGGTCAAGGCCGGCCGCCACCAGCTACGCTGAGGGGGGTAGGGATCTGTGGTTAGGGTTTCGACAGCGATGCTAGGGGGAGGGATTTAGGGTTAGGGTTTCGACAGCATTGAGGGGCTTGCCGTCGAACCAGAAGTCAGGCCACCTCATCTGATTGCGTTGGGGGTTTTATGGATGCATCTAGGATTTCGGTCGGGCCGCGGGTGGAGCTGGAGGTGAGGGCTTCCAATCGGGCAAAGCTGGAGATGGTTGACAGCGCAGTGATCAGGCAGAGCTAGAGACAGTCGAGAGCATGACGGCTCGATGGAGATGCGGTAGGAAAAGCCCTCTCGAAGAGTAGGTTTTTTTTTAAAAAAAATAGGTTCGGGTTGAATTTTATTTTTTTAATAGATTATAAATGGATAGTAAACTGGTCGGATTGGATAACCTATTTATTAAGTAGGTTGGGTTTAGATTTTAAAATCTGACCTATTTAAATAAACAGGTCGGATCCAAATTCAAACTTTTTTTATTTGATCCGTATATGATCCGATCCGTTTATATCCAATCCGATCCGATTGCCACCTCTAATGAGAGGAGTGTTGCCGCTATACCCCAGAGTTACTCGCAAGATACCATGTTGTGTCTTGTTCTTCAGCAGAGATTGTACTACAAAAAAATTTTTTATCGAAATTTATCCGATAGGGATCCATCGATGCTTAATTTAGTTAGAATTTAGAAAATAGTAGAAGAAGAATAGAAGAGAACATATTAAGCCAAAAAAAAAATTGTTTTGGTTCCCCTCTCACCTCCCTTTATATAGAGATGAGATTGTCGTTGCTTTGTAACTTCCATCCTTTGAAGTGCAAAAATATGAGAGTTATCGAATTAATTGAAGGTAGAATTCATAAACTGGATATGATTCAAAATTTAATGAGCCAAAGATTTCATCTTTTTTTAATTTGTTTAATCTGTCCTCTCCTATATGACCAAGTCAAGGAACCACATATATCTTTGGTTTATCTCATCCCTAAATCTCTTAGATCCTATGATATTCACTGTCTGCTCGGATACGTTCACAGATACATCAACATGTAAATGGTAGAGACTATCAATTAAAAAATCACGTGCAATCAATTTATTTCTTGAATAATTGAATAGTAGTCTTTATTAAAATTAAAAATATATTCATCCTATGCTGTTGGATTTTAGGTATTTTACATGCAGATTTCAAAATAATTTAAAAAACAAGCAGCGGAAGATAAGATTAAATCAGATTAATCTTACACATGTATTGATCTAAATCAAATACCTATATATCTAATTTATATAATGATAAATAAGACATAAAGCATCTGATTTTAGAGAATAAAAATTAATTTATGATCAAATCACATACTTGAATCAAAGAACTCCTTCTCGAATTTGAATCTGTGGATATCTTTAGGTTCTGACGTAGTCGCGTACGTGCTCGATCTCATGGGTATCCACACGAAGCTTGATCTAATCGGAGGATCCTTGTTCTTCCCAGAGTACTAGATCCTTTGTAGAGAATATTTTCTTGATGGTTGAACAGGATCTTCTTCAATCTCGAAGACAATCTCAAGAAGAAAGAAGACAAGGCGTAGGAAGAAGAAGACTTGGAGAGGAGAGAATCTTTCTCTCTTTCTCCTTTAAATTTTCCATGCCCTCAAAGATAACCCATGCTCAAAAGGAGGTTTTCAAATGCCTTTTCACATCTCAAAGCCCCTCTATTTAAATAGGAGGTGTCCAGGGTGATAAGGCTAGAGTTTGTGTAAGACTAGGTTTGGCAAGATCAAACCCAATCAAACTAGAACTCTATCTTTGATCCAATCAAAATCAGATCTTATCTGATTTGATCCTTATCCAAAAGAGGGGATACAAGAGGGTGTGTGGGGCTTTAGGTGTGGCCCATAGCTGGCATAAAATCCAATGTGGCATCCCCTTTGTAGGTGTGAACACATGTGGCACCAGTGGAGAGAGAATCCTAAGCCAACTAGGATTCTTTTTAGATGTAGATTTAAATTTGATTTAAATGTATTTTAATCCTAACCAACTTAGGATAGATAGCACCTAAATCAAGATAATTTTTAATCCAATTAGAAACTCAATTAAATTTGAATTGAATCCTAATCTAATTAAAAAATTTATTCAATCAAATCTTAGTCAAAATAGGAATTATTCTCCTTATACAATTGGGTTATCTCATAATCTAATTAGATTTGATCTAATCTAATCTAAATCAATCTAAAATTGAATCTAATTTAATTAGAATTGATTTAAACTCCATAGCTCAATCAAATTGAGCCAGACAGTAATCCAATTGCCAATTGATCCTCCTACAATTCACTAATACTTAATGAATCTTTCAATTGCAACTTTTGTATTGGATTAATCATCAATCAAATTGATAATTAAATCTTAATATAATTTATAATTATAATTCAAC
Organism: Elaeis guineensis; assembly: GCF_000442705.2. NCBI lineage: Eukaryota > Viridiplantae > Streptophyta > Magnoliopsida > Arecales > Arecaceae > Elaeis > Elaeis guineensis. The sequence goes on along the minus strand of NC_025998.2, from coordinate 113,413,122 downwards.
CATCTGATCAATTAAAAAAATTTTTTTGTATGTGATCCCATAGATTTTAATTTTGTCTAGTAGTGAGATATACCATGATCTCCATTATAGTATCATTGAAACTTCTTTCAAAAGATTCGAATACTTTTAACTCACACCCATCAAAGATCATCAATCTAGAATGATCCTAGTGAGTTTTTACAATTCATTAATGATGTCTAACAGCATATGGTAGCAAACCAGCAGAATAAAAAATAGAACCTTTAAGTATAGTTATCATATGATTCAATTTCTCTATCATAAGTCTCGATGAGATGGAGATTATGGAAACTCATTAAATTCTTTCATCTATCATATGAAAGATTAGATTAGCTCAAGTCTAGATGTGATACTCATAAAAACTCCTTTCCATCACTCACCTTGCTATGGTCACAAACTTATGGACTTAGATTCTTAAATTTTATAGGACTACTTCTTATCTACTAAGATTGATAGATCCCATTTAGGTGCACACCCTATCCTTACAGTGAACTTACTATAGCCAACGTCTGCTACAATGACTCATATGGCTAGGGACCATATTTATGTATAGTCAAACTACAATAACTCTACTGTGAGCAGTCACCTCGTAGGTCAAGAAATCATTCACACTACTACAACATCAAGAAGATTATTGATGAGTGAGTAGATATCCATGTGATTTCTCATATGATTACGCTCAGTACTGATATTCTCTAACAACCACCTATACTCTCGCACAATGTCTCTACACCATAGACTTGAGACTTGTCTATCCCGAAGAAAGTAATCCATGTGCTGATCTAACCGGATCAGTCACCATCCTCATGATGATCCATCGATTAGGAGCAATTCAGAACTTAATTATCAATGACACATGCCTCAATTTATCAACTCTTGAGAATATGTGTCATCATTCTATTAATTTTTTAGATGATTCTCGGACATATAACACAAGAATGGATAGAAATTGCCCATTTTAATAGTTTAAGTATAAATATATGTCCTAAAATTATTATAATGTGTCTGCCATATTGGCTTCTAGGATATACATCTAACAATCTTCTACTTGATCTAAAGTAAATTGGCCACTAATCTAAGTCTCATCTTTTCAAGATAGACTCACTACAACAAAACAGGTTATTAGCAATAAAATTTTTGTCACTAATATTTCATCGTCAATAATCATGTCATTGATAATATTTTACGATAAAAAAAAATTTATCGTAAATAATCATTTATTTGCGATAAAAAATTTTCATCGAAAAAAATTTATTTTTTTAAAAACTATTTACGATGAAAATGTTTAGTCATAAAAAAATATTTATGATAAAATTTAACATCACTAATAAATAATAGATTAATAGTGATGAAAATATTTTTATCATTATTAATTTAATTAAAAAATTTTATAAAAATCAAAATTTTAACAAATTTTAGCGATGATAATTTTTATTGCAAATAAGATTTTTTACGATAAAAATTTTTCATCGCTATTAATTTAATTAAAAATATTTATAAAAATTAAATTTATAAAAATATTAACGATGAAAATTTTTCATCGCCAATGTGCTTATTAGCGATGAAAATATTTTCATCACTATTAATTTAATATATAATTTTAATATTTTTAAATTTATTAAAAATTTTATTTACGATCAATTTTTTATCGTAGTAAAATCTTTTTGGCGATCAATATTTCATCGAAAATAATTTCATCACTAATAATTTACAAATATTTTTTTAAATAATTTATGAATATATATTTTTAATTTATATTTATAATAATTTTTGTAAATTAAAAATTAAAAATTAAAAATAAAAATAAAAAATTTACATAATAAATTCATAAATAAATTTTATTATTTTATTATATTAAATTAAAATTATAAAAAATTTGAAATAAAAATAAAAAACTACATAAAGAGGCTATCAAGTGTCAGCATCTGCAGAAGGAGAACGAGCTAGGAAAGGGAAGCATTCGGAAGAGCTCAGACCGGCCTATTGCTGCTTCATCAGCTGTACCATTCGCTCCATCTGCGCCATCCATTCCATCATCTAGATTTGAAGCCGCTGATGCTCGTCGATATATGCAGCCAACTCATGAGCTCACTGTCGATCCTCAGTAGCCTGCTTCTTCACCTCCATCAGCCGAGCATCACAGGCAGTATGGATGTCAGTCCTAGATGAGCGTGAGGATGAGGGAGCAGTGATCCTATACTCTAGATTTCTAACATAATAGGATCTTGTACCAAGCATCTGATCACAGATCTCATCATCTGTGGGTGCGATCGAGCCCTCAGAGATAAGTTGGGATCTTATGTCTGTCATACGGTCTTGAAAATTAAAGTTATAGCTATTTTAATTTTGTAATCAAAATCAGACTGTGATTGAAAAAAATAATTGAGAAAACTTACAAAGAGCTCCCAGCTCCCCGTCATCTACTCTCCTGACCGTCACTGGTGGGTCCGCTGGTAGATATCGATCCTATCAGAAAGCCCGCCACTCTCAGCATCTCTCTGTAATTTAAGAATAATTAATTAAAAAAATTTTAAATAGTTAGAGAATTATATACTAATTAAAAATTACTTATCATCTACTCCATATGACGAGCGAATGACCTTGAACCCCCATAATGCGGTACGATCTGTCTCTCCCGATTCATAACGTTCTGGACACATCTTCTTTGTACAGTTACTAGTCAAATTAGTAGATAATAAATTTAATTTAAGAATAAATAATTCAATAATTAAACTCTAAAAAAAATTGGATATGTAACTTAATATGTCGGATCCTCATAATGCCAGTATATGACAGTCCAATCATCCATGGTAATGCTGTCATAGGGCCGCTGCCGCACTGTCTCCTCCCTATGATCCTGCATCATATGATATCAATGCTGATGGATGCGGTGGCGATAATCTTTGAAACACAAACATTAATGAGCATCCACGGCTCACCGCACACAATCCTCCTCAAAATCAATAATATCAAAAATATCCTACCAATAACAAATATTAGAAGAATACCATACTAATTAAATATTCATAGTATAATTTATTTTATCTGTAAGTGGGTGTAGAAAATCTCTCTCTGAGCCGGTATAATGTGACGCCAATCGAAAAACATCATGGGGGCATAGCTGCGGCATATAATGCCCAGCTCGATCTGTCATGGCTCGCACTATCCCTTAATGGGCCTGATGTAGTCGGATGGTATCTCGATACGGAGATGCTGTCTCGGATGCTCACATCTCCAATGCTCTAGAGCAAGGTTCTTCGATGGACCTCGCTCTTACCTCATTACTAGTGAAGACGACCTGAAACAACAATAAATAAATCATTAATATGATAGCTATCCAAATAAAAAAAATTAAATTTTATTATATAACAAAAAATAATACTACTCAGATTCGCCTCACTCGAACTCGTCTCACTAGGACCTGCCAGTGTAGGATCTTCTGATGATGGAATTGGTGCGGAGTAGAAATCGATGAAGGTGCCTCAGTCTTCGAGGTAGACAGCGAATACGAACGTCGTCGTCTGTCTTCTGATGTCATATTTATAATTCTTGATATATAAATAAATATAATATTAAATAATAATAATGAAAACTATAAGTAGTTGAGTATGCAATAAATATAAAATAAATTTATGTGATAAATATAAAATAAACTATAAACAGTTGAGCATGCAAAATAATATTAATGCAAAATAATAACACAAAACCTAATCCCAAGGACTCGATGATTTTTTATTTTTTTCTAAAATATTTTTTATCTAAATTTTATTTTATAATTTTTTTATTTTTTTAAAATATTTTTTATCTAAAAATATTTTTTTTAAATAATTTTTTTCTTGAATGAGCTTCGGACTCGGCCTCCCATGGCCCCTACTCCCATGATGTCGGCACCGTCACACATCTCGTACCGCCCAAACTCGGCCTCCGCGACCCCTGCTCCCACGGCATCGATGCCAGTACTGTCACACATCCTGTACCACCTGGACTCGGCCTCCCATGGTGCTAGCACTATCACAGACCCTACACCATCCGGATCAGATCTCGATTTGGATCCCAATCCGAATCGAGATCTCGATCTGGATCTCGACCACGATCCAATTTGAATCATGATTCAGATTTTATTTTTATTAATCAAATAATAAAATATTTAATTAATATTTTTTTCTTTTTTTTCTTTTTCCCCCCTCCTTTCTCTCTTCCCTTCCTCCCTTCCCACCGTGCAAACCCCTCCCCGCCGTGGCCCCCTCCTCGACCCCATCTCCGCCGGCGATAACCTCCCTGGCCCATCTCCATCGCCGCCGACCGCCCCCTCCCCGGCCCCATCCCCCCTAGCCCCATCCCACCCCCCACCCCATCCCACGTGCCTACACCCGAGACCCCCTCCCCACCGACTGACAACCTCCCCACCGGCTGACCCCCTCCCCAGCCCCATCTCTATTGCCGCCGGCCACCCCCTCTCCGGCCCCATCCCCCCCTCCGGCCCCATCCTGCCCTGCCCCCATTTGGATCCCGCCCCCTCCCTGCCGACCCCTCCTCGGCCCCATGGCACTGCCGGCGGCCGACAGCACTCCCCCTCCCCCCCACGGATGGCTCCGCCCCTAGTGGCCCGATCAACAAAAAAAAAAGGTTGAAAGTCTTACCTCCGATGAACGGCAGACGGCGGGCGGTGTGGTCAGTGGACAGTGGATGGTGGATGGTGGTGGTGGAGAGGGGCTGGTCGGTGGGAAGAGACGGAGGGGAGAGCACGAAGAGAGGAGAGCTCAAGGAGAGGGAGAGAGATCAGGGAAAGAAGAGGGGGGATAAGGGTTTCATGCGGTTTCGCACGACGAGACGTCAATTTGATGTCGATTGAAAGCAAAAGTATTAGCGACGTAATTTTTTATTACTAATAATGTTATTAGTGATGGAAACTACTTTTCATCGCTAATAATTTAATAAAAAAATCTCTGATAAAAAATTTTATCATAAAAAAATTATTTACAATGAAAAAAAATTTCATCATTAATAACGTTATTAGCAATGAAAAAATAATTTTCATCACTAATAATTCTCATCAAAAAAAAAATTCCTCCATTGTTTCGCTCAAAAAATTTCTCATTAAAAAAGATTTTTCATCAAAAAAATTATTTATGATGAAAAAAATTTTCATCATTAACTAAGTTATTAGTGATGAAAATATAATTTTTATCGCTAATAATTCTTGCCAAAAAAAATATCCTCATTTTCCAAAAAATTATTTACTACAAAAATGAAATATTTCATCATTAATTATCTTATTAACAATAGAAAATAATTTTTATTGCTAATAATTCCTGCCAAAAAATAAAAAAATTATTGATGATGAAAAAGATTCATCATCAATAATGTTATTAGAAATAAAAACTAAAATTTTATCATCAATAATTCTACCAAAAAAATAAAAAATTTTCCACTATAAAATTTTTTTCTCTTAAAAAATTTCATAAAAAAAATTATTTGCAATGAAAACTAAATTTTCATCATTAATAATCTTATTAGTAACGTAAATATAGTTTTCATAAAAAATAATTTTTGCAAAAAAAAATTCCTCAATAATAATTTCATAAAAATTTAATTTTAATTTTTCTCATTAAGAAAATTTTCTATCTAAAAAATTTAATAACAAAAAATGATATTAAATAATATTCATGATGAAAAATAAAATATTAATAAAAAATATATATAAATAGTTAATTTATGATTTTTTTCTAAAAAAATTATGTACGAAAAAAATTACATACGTAAAATAATTATGTAATCATATACCATCGAATGAGAATTATTTTTTTGCTGATACATTACAGATATTAAGTAACAATCAAACATAATTTATAATTAAAAAAATTTAACTAATTAGATTTATTTTTTTGGTGACAACACTGTCATGAGTTGATCAAAAAGTTTGAATGGACACCCAAACTAAAATTTAATCTACGAGCAGCTAAGAACTTTGAGATCTGATGCAAAAGGAGCATAGTAGAAAGGATAATACTTGCTCAAGAGTATGTCAATCTTAGGATAAATCTTGAACTAGATAGCAATAATAAGAGTTCAGCTAGTTAGAGAGTATCTGTGAGAAACACTCATCGCATACCAATTAAGACCATGAATGCACCTTTAAAAAATAATACTGAAGGACCCAGCAAAGGCCTTCCACATAGTTTAGAAGTAAATGACAAATTTTAATCTATCAAATAGTTGATAAAATTTTATTCTTCATACAGTTGGAAGTTGATATTTTTTCTGAATCAAATTTTTTGCATTTAATTTTTTGAGGTGGTTTGCTCCTAGATCTCATAGACAGTTGATTCAGTTGTAGGTGAAGAATTTTGTTGCATCATCCAACAAAATCTGAATACTGAAAGAATGATTCTTTTTTAATATTAAAAGTTATTTTTTCAAATTTATGATTTTTTAATTATTAGTGATAAAATTATTTCATCGTAAATAATGAAGTATTAGCGATAAAAATTTTTCATCATAAATAATTGAGATCCAGTATCATATTTTAATGTATAAAGATCAAGTACCATATGAATAACCTTTTTGTGGATCATGTTTTAACGTATAAAGATCCAATATCATCTTCTTTCTATGTTCTTGGGCAGATACAAGGCCTTTGTATTTTGTGATCTCTGGTCAGTCCATAGAACTAACAACCTATGTAAAATTGAGCAATAAGAAAGATTCAGAAAAGCTTAAAAATAAAAAATATTGTCACAAATAATGATCAATTTTTAATTTTTTTATCATAAATAATAGACTATTTATGATGGAAAATATGTTTTCATCGTAAACACTTAGTTATTTACGATGCAATATTTTTGTTGCAAATAATCTATAATTTTTATATTTTTTAAATTTTTTATTTTTTAAAATATTGATGATAAAAATATTTTTATTATAAATAATTGATTATTTATGATGAAAAAAAATTTCATCATTAATAATCTATAATTTTTGAATTTTTAAATTTTTTTATTTTTTTAATATATTAGTGATGAAAATTTTCGTCATAACTAGGTGAGTATTTGTGACAAAAAGTGGTTTTTTATCATAAATACTCAATTATTTATGACGTAAGATTTTTATCGTAAATAATCTATAATTTTTAAATTTTTTTATTTTTTTTAAATATTAGTGATAAAATTTTTTTATCATAAATAGTAGAGTATTAGTAATGAAAAGGGGCTTTTCATTACAAATACTAATCTACTTATGATGTAAATTTTTCATCACTAATAATCTATAGTTTTTGAATTTTTAAAATTTTTTATTTTTTATATTAGTGATGAAATATTTTTATCATAAATAGAGAAGTATTTATGATGAAAAGCCACTTTTCATTGAAAATAGTCGATTATTTATGTTGTAATATTTTCATCGTAAATAATTTATAATTTTTAAATTTTTTAAATTTTTTATTTTATTTTAAATATTAGTGATAAAATTTTTTTATCATAAATAGTAGAGTTTTTATGATGAAAATTACCTTTTCATCATAGATACTCTACTATTTATATTGAAAAATTTTTATCGCTAATAACATGTAATTTTTGAATTTTTAAAATTTTTTATTTTTTTTAGGTATTAGCAATCAAAAATTTTCATCATAAATAGTGGACTATTTATGATGAAAAGCTAATTTTTATCGTAAATACTTAATTATTTATGATGTAATATTTGCATCGCTAATAATCTAAAATTTTTAAATTTTTTATTTTTTTCATATATTAGTGATGAAAATTTTCATCATAAATAGGTGAGTATTTATGATGAAAAGTCACTTTCTATAGTAAATGCTAAATTATTTACGATGTAAGATTTTCATCATAAATAATCTATAATTTTAAATTAATAATTTTTTTTATTTTTTTTATATATTAGTGATGAAAATTTATCATCATAAATAGTGGAGTATTTATGATGAAAATTGGCTTTTCATCGTAAATACTCTACTGTTTATGATGAAAAGTTTTCATCACTAATAATATATAATTTTTGAATTTTTAAAATTTTTTACTTTTTTCCATATATTAGCGACAAAAAATTTTCATCATAAATAGCATAGTATTTATGATGAAAAGCTAATTTTTATCATAAATACTCAATTATTTATGGTATAATATTTTCATCACTAATAATTTATAATTTTTAAATTTTTAAATTTTTTTATTTTTTTCAATATTAGTGATGAAAATTTTTTATCATAAATAGTAGAGTATTTATGATAGAAAGTGATTTTTTATCGTAAATACTCTACTTTTTATGATGAAAATTTTTTATCACTAATAATCTATAATTTTTAAATTTTTAAAATATTTTTTTACATATTAATGATGAAAATTTTATGTCATAAATAATTCATATTTATGATGAAAATCTACTTTTCATCGTAAATACTCTACTATTTATGATGAAAATATTTTCATCACTAATATTTAAAAATTTATAATTAAAATAAATATTTTATTATTTATGATGAAAATAATCATCATAAATAATTAGTATTTATGATGAAATTTTTTTCCATCGCTAATATGATACTATTTGCGATGAAAAAAATTTTCATCATAAATATTTTATTATTGACGATGAATTTATTTTTTCATCGTAAATATCCTAATTATCGATGAAAAAGTTTTCGTTGTCAATAATTTCATCGCAAAAACTTTTTTTTCTTGTGGTGACTTCAGTCTTCTGCTAGCTCAACTGCTTTATTAGTGGATCTATCATATTGTTCATGGAGTCTACTTTTCGCACCTCGACATATTTCATCTCGAAGTAGTCGCATTTTATTGTTCTTATGTGCTAAAAATTTTGGTGAGACTTAGGGTCCTTAACTAGAGCTATGGCACCAATGTTGTCGCAATATAATGTTATGCCATCTCATAACATTACCCTTGGTTTTGCAATAAACACCCTTTTAAAATTAGAAAGCTTCCCTAGCTATCTTATAGGCAACGACATACTCAGCTTTCAATGATTGGTTATTTGAAACTCTTCTAATTTATCAAACATATTTTCTGATGTAGACCTTCTATCATCAGGATTTGATATGAAGTTTGAGTCAGTATATCCCTTAACCTGCAAATTCGATCATCTTTCCAAGATCAAAAATAAATCTTTAGTTCTTCTCAAGTACTTAAAGATATTTTTTATAGCTATCCAGTGTTCCTCTCCTAGATTTGACTGATACCTACTCGTGATATTCATAGTAAGGATAATATCAGATCAAGTACAAAGCATGACATACATGAGGCTCTCCATGGTTGAAATATAAAAGATTTCGCTCATGCACTCAATCTCCTCTGATGTGCAAGGACACATCTTCTTGGAGAGAGTAATACCATACCTAAGGGATAGGAGTCCCCTTTTAGAGTTCTCTATGATGAACCTCTTCAATATTTTTTCTATGTATATTTTTTATGACAGGCCAAGCATCCTTCTAGATCTATCTCTATAGACCTTTATTCTCAGAATATAGGATACTTTTCCTAAGTCTTTCATGGAGAATTTCAACCATCTTTTGATCGTGGTTAGGATAGGAATCATATTCTTAATAAGGAGGATGTCATCCATGTATAGTACAAGAAATTTGATAATGTTCTCACTGATCTTCTTGTATACACAAGGTTCCTCTTCATTTTTGATAAAATTAAATGATTTAATCGCATCGTTGAAATGAGTATTCCAGCTTCGAGAAGCTTGCTTTAATTCATAAATAGATCTTTGCAGCTTGCAGACTTTATAATCTCTATCACTGAAAGTGAAACCCAAAGACTGCTTCATATAAATATTTTTCTCAAGATATCCATTCAGAAAAGTAATTTTTATATCTATCTACCTTATCTCATAATCATAAAAAGCTACAATAGCAAGCAATGTGCAGATAGATTTAAGCATGACCACAGACGAAAAAGTATCCTGATATTCAATGCCTTCATGTTGAGTATAATCTTTTATCACGAGCTTAGCTTTATAGGTCTCTACCTTACCATTTACACCTATTTTCCTTTTATAGATCCATTTACACTCAATGGGTACAATACCCTTTGGTAGATCTACTAAGGTCCATACCTGGTTCAAATGCATTGAATCAATCTCTGACTTTATAGTACTCAATCATTTTTTGAAGTCAATATCTGACATTGCCTCGTCATAGATTTTAGAATCATCTCCATGATCCTTATATCCAATGAAAAAAAAATTTCTACCTCCTCAGTAAGCATACCCAAGTACTTTTCAGGAGGATGAGAGATCCTACTTGATCCACGAGATGGAAGTGAAACTACTGGCTTAGTATTATTAGGTTTGTTTAATTCTTTAACTCATTGCTCTTCAGAGACTTTTTCCTCAAACTTAGTCAACCTCCCATTGCCACCATCCTGGATAAATAATTTTTTTAAGAATATAGCATGTCGACTCACAATCATATTACGATCTTCTAAATAGTAGAAATAATATCCTAATGACTCCTTAGGATACCCTATGAAGTCAGCTTTCATAAACCTAACCTCTAACTTATCCGCTATTTATCTTTTGATATAGGCTGGACATCTCCAAATCTTAACGTGATCAAGACTCGATTTCTTACCATACCATATCTCATACAATGTGGTAGGAACAGATTTAGAAGGAACCTTATTTAATAAGTCAATCACAGTTAGTAAGGCATATCTCCAAAGATTTAAGAATAAGTGAGTGAAACTCATCATGGACTGGATCATATCTAATAAGGTCCTGATCCTCCTCTTTGACAACCCTTGAGGTATACTAGGAAGAATCCATTATGAGTCTGTGCCATTTTTTTTGAGATAGTTTAAAAACTTCCACTAAGGCATATACCTCTTCGATTTGATCGAAGAACTTTATGGGTTTTCTAATTTTCTTCTTTATCTTATATCTGAAATCTTGGAACTTTTCAAAACTTTAGACTTGTATCTCATACATGTACCCATACCTTGAGAGATCAATAGTAAAGGAGATAGAGTAAAGAGAATCACCCCTGACTAGCTCATCAAATAGGATGCTTATATCAAAATGTATCAGGATAAGTATTTTAGTGGTCTTCATCCCATATCTCACAAAGGATTGTTTTGACCATCTTTCCTCGAAGGCAGAATTCATAAATCGAAAATGCACTACAAAAAAATAGCCTTTTTGTGATAGAATTATTTTTGATGAAAATATTTTTATCATCAATAATTCTATTTACGATGAAAAAGATATTCATCATAAATAATTTACTATTTATGATGAAAATTTTTTTTCATCATAAATAGTCGCATATCAGTGATGGAAAAGAAATTCATCTTAAATACAAATTATTAGTGATGAATATTTTTATCATAAAAAATATATCATTTATTTTAATTTTAAATTTTTAAATATTAATGATGAAAATATTTTTATCATAAATAATTTAAATATTTATGATAAAAAATTACTTTTCATCATCAATAAGTTTATTTACAATGCAAATATTATCATCACTAATATTTAAAAAAAATTAAAAAATTAAAAACTTATTGATTATTTATAATAAAAATTTTTCATCATAAATAATTAAATTCCATCATCAATACCTAATTATTTATAATGAAAATATTTTTATTATCAATATTTAAAAAAATAAAAATTTAAGAAAAATCAAAAGTTACTTATTATTTATGATAAAAATTTTTCATTATAAATAATAAAGTATTTATGATGAAAAAATTTTAATATCATAAATATTTAATTATTTATAATAAAATATTTTTATCATCAATATTTAAAAAATTAAAAAATTAAAAAAAATATAAAATTTAAATTTTTGATTTTATGTAAGATAATTGTATTTATTTTTTATAATAGCTGTATACATTTTTTATCCTTTTACATAATAAAGAAGTAAATGTGAGTTATGATTTAAATCAAATTTTTTTATATAAAAAAATCATATGAAAGTGGGTAATATTTGCAGAGTAGAATGAATAGATTCTTTTGAATGAAATAAGCTATACATTTATTTACGATATAAAATTTATCTATTCATAACTATCACTATTACCAGTGATATCAATGAATCTTTCTGATGGAGTGTCTGCCTTAAGCTAAATGAAAGGAGTCTCCTTTCATACAAAAATTATATAGTTAAGCAGTACATTCTAGCATGACTTTCATGATCTCAAAAGGTATTATATTTTTTATATCGATCGATGCTCAAATGTATCTTTATAGGAGTTTCAATCATGAGAAGACAAACAATATGAGCACTCATTTTTCTAGTAATGCAAAGCATAAATATGAGTTATGTTTTATAACACAACTTGAACTACCCGTAGATCTACTTTAATTCTGCTTAATTGCTCTTTGATGCTGATGCAATTGCTCTTAAATTTTTCAAGCTCAATCCCCTCACATGCAATATACGAGCTTCTGGACTTCTAACTTTCTGTCCCTATTCTATCCTTCAAATCTCAATCTTGATGGATTTCTCTCATGATCTTAAAATCACTGCAATATTCTCATACTCCAACTTTCGAAATAAAGACTTCAAGAAGAAGACAAGCTCTTTAGAGATCAAAGATCTCAAAACTATCGATCTCCTATAGTATCCAATCTATTGTAAAAGTCGAAGAGCTGTTCTTATAACCATTATTAGCGATGTAAATTAAACTTTTTATCATAATTATTTTTTTATATAATTCTTTTGGAAGAAAAGTTTTTTTGAAGAAAAAATCATAAATTAACTATTTATATAAATTTTTTTTGATTAATAAAAAATTAATTTTTTTTGATGAAATTATTTTAAAAAAATTTTAAATCAAAAATTTTTTAGATTAAAGAAAATTAATTTTATTTTCATCATGAATATTTTTCTTAATGTCATTTGTTTGTTAAATATTTTGGATGAAAAAATTTTTTGGTGGAAAAATTTAAAATTATTTTTTTATGAAATTATTATTGAAAAGATTTTTTAGACTAAAAAATTTTGAATTTTTTTTTAAATTATTAGCGATGTAAATCAAATTTTCATCGCAAATAGTTTTTATTTTTTTTAAAATTTTTTAAAAAAATTATTTATAATATAAATTTATTTTCCATCGATAATCATATTTTAAAAATATTATTTTAATCAATTTTTTGAAGAAAAAATTTGTTAATGGAAATTTTTTTTTATTATCGATAAAAAATAATTTTATCAATAAAACCATTTTAAAAATAATTATTTTTATTTTTTTGAAGAAAAAAATTGTTAGAGAGAAATTTTTTTTGACAGTATTTATTAGCGATGGAAATCATATTTTCATCGCTAATATCCTTATTAATGATGTATATTTTTTATTTTCATCATCAATAATTTATTTTATGAATTTTTTGGATAAAATTTTTTAGAAAAAATATTTTTTTTAGTGGAGAACTTTTGATGAGCCTTATTGACGATGAAAATTACTTTTTCATCGCGAATAAGTATATTAGCGATAAAAATTTTTATCGCTAATAGTTCGTCATTTATTACATGTCAAATCGACGTCGCATTCTTTTTGAGCTCTCACCCCCTCTCCCTCTCCCTCTCCCTCTACCTCTCCCCCCGCAAAACCCTCTCTCTCTCCCTCTTCGAGCTCTCCCCCCTCTCTTACTGTCAGCGACCACGTCTCCACTGTCGCCGCCACCATTGCCATCCGCCACCGTTGCTGTGGGCTTCTCCACCACCACCGTTGCCATCCATTAGAGGTAAGGTCTCTCTCTGTCTCCCTCTCTTTAATCATCGCTTTCCACCCACCCTTTTTTTTCGGTTGATTGGGCCACCGGCGAGTGACGTTCGATTTCCCCACCGGCATGTGCCGGTGGCCGCCATAGCACGAAGCCATTGGTAGGGAGGAGGGGGGAGGGGGAGGGGGCGGGGAGGGGGGAGGGGGGCAAAGGGGGTTATAGGGGTAGGGGTGGGCGGCCGGGGGGTGACACGAGGGTCGGGGGGTCGAAGGGTGGAGGGCGTGGCACGATGGGTGGAGGGGGTTGTAGGGGGCTGGGAGGCCACAAGGTGGAGGGGGTTTCGTGGGGTGGGGGTGGGCGGCCAGGGGCAACATAGGGGCCGGGCAATCGGAGGGCGGAGGGGGTGGCACGACGGGTGGAGGGGGTTGCAAGGGGCTGGGAAGCCGGAGGGTAGAGGGGGTTTCGTGGGGTGGGGGTGGGCAGCCGAGGGTGACACGGGGGCTGAGGGGTCGGAGGGTGGAGGGTCGAGGGGTCCGAGGTCAGTCGAGGCGGGGTCCGAGGAAGGGAAGGGAGAAACGAGGGGGAAAAAAATAAAAAAAAATAAAAAAATATTAATCATATATTTTATTATTTGATTAATAATACTTTTTTTATTATAATTTAATACATATTTTTTAATAATTTAATGTATATAAAATATTATGATTATGATTTAATATTTTAACTAGGATTAGCCAAATTTTTCAATAAATTTTTAATGCATATGAACTATCCGATCCGGGATCTGGTTCAGATCTGCATCACGATCCAAATTGGATCGAGATCAAGATTCAGGGTCGAGATCCCGATCCAGGTTAGGATCCAGATTGAGATCTGATCAGGATATGAGTTGGGATCTAGATCGTAGGGGGTTGGAGAGGGTGGCGGCGCCTCGAGGGGTGGGTTGTGGGGGATGGGTGACGGTGCCGGCACCATCGGAGTGGGGGTCGCTGGGGCCAAGTTCGAGTGGCATGGGGTGGGTGATGGTGGTGGCATCGTGGGAGCGAGGCTCATGGGGGTCAAGTCTGGGTGTCGTGGGGCGGGTGATAATGCTGGCGTTGCAGGAGCGGGGGTCGCAGGGGTCGATTTCGGACAGCCCAAGGTGGGTGACGGCACCAGCACCACGGGAGTGGGGGTCGTGAGGGCCGAATGCAAGCGACGAGGGGTGGGTGACGGTGATGGTGCCACAGGGCGTGGGTCAGGCTGGGGGATGGGTCAGGCACTAAGTGGATGATGTTCAGGAAAAAAGTAATTTTTAGAGAAAAAATATTTAGGATAAAATATATTTAAGAAAAAAATAATTATTTGAAAAAAATATTTAGGAGAAAAAATATTTAGAAAAAATATTTTTAGATAAAAAATATTTTTTAAAAAAATAAAAAATTATTTATTATATATATAATTTTTTTATTATTCCACTAGCATAATGTATATTGCTTTTGCTTATTATAATTTAATTATTTTGTGCACTATTTTGTATGCTTTTGATTATTATAATTAAATATAAAAAATATTTTTATTTTAAAAAAAACTCTACTAAAATTTTTTATGAAAAAATTTTAATACAGAGTTACTCTTTTTTGATAAATTAAAAATCTATCTCTGAATGTATGTTCAGAGATGGTAGTTAAATTATATTGAACTGTAAATTTCTGTTCAAGAGTCGATCTTAATCGAGATCGACTCCTGAATATCTCGTATTCAGATTTTTTTAAAAAATAATAATTTTATTATTGTTAATAGTTGATATTTTATTTCATTATATGGTAGTCAGTAGTTATCTGTCCACTATTCTTCGGGTATATGGTGGATAGGGTGTGTAAGCACCATATTCACATCGTATGCTTGGAGAACCATGGAGAGATGCTGCCAAAATTTTTACAATAATAAAACAAAATATTGACTAATAATAATAATAAAATTATTATTTTTTTGAAAGGAATAGGGCCACACTTGTCAGTAATGATTTGAAATAGATAAGATCATATATTTTTGCTTCATTAGATTGGTGGAAGGAGATTTTTTGTATTATTGTTCAGTCTATATTTTTTAATGCATGCTATTTTGTATAAAATAATCCGTGTCTGGATCCAGATCGGGATTTGATTCGAAATTTGGATCAGGATTCAGTCCAGAATTCGGGTCGAGATCCGGTTCGGATGAATACCACTGAAAATTTCTTTGTTGTTAATGGTTTTTGTGTTTGTTGTTGGATATCAACAAAAGTTGGATGAATGCCAGAGATATTTTTTTAGCTAAATATCAAAAAGGTGTTCAAGATTTTATTGAGTTTGCACGGTATGAGGCTGATAGTGCTAGTCAAATAAAGTATCCATGCAAGAGATATATCAATATGGTATATTATCACATAACACTTATTGAGGAGCATCTGCTATGTTATGATATGGACAAGAAGTATACTCGCTGGATATGGCATAGGGAAGGTGATTCGAATGAAGTTGTGCATGACGATGATGATACTGAAGATGATAGTAATGCTGCTGAACCTGTCGAACATGGTGGTATAGGAGAATTATTGGATGATTTACATCAGGATATTTGTTTAAATGTATGCATGAGTACTAATGCATCTGAAGGCAATTCTGATCATGAACATAATATTCGGCTTGAGATAGAAGAGACTTTTGAGTAGTTTGCAAAGCTTGTAAAGGATGCACAAGAGCTACTCTATCCATATTGTGCAAAGTTCTCCAAGTTAGAGTTTTTGATAAAATTACTTCATATTAAAATTATGAACCGATGGAGTCAGAAGTCATTTGATTAAAATTTGACATTGATTAAAACAACTATTTTCGATAGAGAGAGACTTTCGAAATCATATTCTGAAGTAAAAATACACATGCAAAAATTGATACTTAGCTATATTCCTATACATATCTATAAAAATGACTATATATTATTTTATAAAGATAACAAATAGATAACTAAATATCCGAAATGTGGTGAGCCTAGGTACAAAATCGATATAGAAAAGGAAAGAAGATACCTCAAAAGATTTTGAGATATTTTTCATTGATTCCAAGACTTCAAAAGTTGTATATGTCCACAAAGATAGTTGAAGAAATGAGATGGCATCATGAGCAGCGAATTTTGGAGGATAACATACTTAGCCACCCGACCGACTCTGTAGTATGGAAAGACTTCGATACAAAGCATCCACACTTTGTGAGTGATCTGCACAATATTCAGTTTGGTCTACCGATAGATGGATTTAATCCCTTTGACAATTTGAGTACTTCCTACAGTATGTAGCCTGTGATGCTAATTGTATATAATGTGTCATCTTGGAAGTGCATGAAAGAACTATTTATTTTTATGTCATTGTTGATTCCAGGTTCGAAAACATCAGGTAATGAAATTGACGCATATCTATAATCGTTAATCGATAATCTGAAGCAGCTATAGAAAAATAGAGTACAGACATATGATTCTGTGAGTCAAAAGAATTTTAAGTTGCATGCTTTAATTTTATGGATCATAAATAATTTTTCTACATATAGAAACTTATCTGGATGGAGTACCAAAAGATATCTGGCATGTTTAATATGCAACAAGAATGCATCCTCCTTACATTTAAAACATGGACGAAAAATATGCTTCATGGGTCATCAATGGTTTCTACCTAGTAATCACTCTTGGAGGACTAGTTACAACCAATACTTTGATGGTAAGTCCGATCGACATCCGCCACCTGAGGAGTTAAGTGGCGTAAAAGCTTTAGAATAACTTGAAGTCATTGAAAATGTCCAATTTGAAAAAACATTAGGTACTCACAAGTGGAAGCGTACTAAAGCTGAGCTAAATTAGATGAAACGAAGTATTTTTTTTTGAACTACCGTATTGGAAGCAGCTACTACTTCGTCATAATCTGGATGCAATGCACAGTGAGAAGAATACTTATGATAATATCATCAGTACAGTATTAAACATCTCAAAAAAAATAAAAGATAGTACAAAAGCTCACCCTTTATCCTGTTCTTGTCAAGATGACTAAGCCTATAATGCCAAAGATAGACATTCATGACATTATCTAACTTGGGTGCGTACATTACACTTAACAGGCTGTGTAAATGTCATTTCCTTATTGTCCATGTATTATTGTAACATTATTCATAATAATACCATAATAATCTTCCTTTATGAATGATGATCATCTTTAGCCAAAAGGCCAACAAAGATTATAAACAATGGACAATAGTAACAATTACTTTAAATGACAATATTTGAAAATAAGCTCTACAATTCCTAAAGTTAGGATTGGAATAAGACTTTCATCCCTAAAATTCAAGAATTTCTCACCATTTTCAAATATTCCACTTACTTGTAGTCATAACAATAAATTACATAAAACCATCGATATCTAATACCTAGGTAGTGGAATTACATAGAGAAACTTTAAGATGTTATCATATAACATCCTTGATGAGCAACCCTTGCTCCTTTCTCTTGTTCAGCCTATTATGGTCAAGGGAAGCAAGATAATTCATCTTCCTATGACCTTATACTTTTGCCTGATTTGGATCAATTTTGGACTAATTATTTTGACTGGACTATGAAGCTCCAATACAAACCCATTTGTACTGCTGAATCAAATTCAACTTTCGATACTAATTAACAAAGTTGGATCCCATAAGTTATCACTGTCTAACAGTGATTAGAGTAATTAAGGTTTAGCCTTATTTTGAGAAAAGAGAACAATGACCTAATGTATATGAATTATTTTAAACCTAGAGACTTGGACTTTAGTCTCAAGGTTCTTTCACTATTTTATTTAAATTGGTAGCCTTTAGCTCTAATTCAAAAAATTACTTTAATTTTCTAGTAGGTACTAAAATCCACATAGACTACACACAAGCCCGACTTTGATTGGCCAACCCATGTGCATCTACAGGTAGATTCATTAATCAATTATTTCTCCAAATAACTTCTAGTAATTTAATTTTGCCCCAGAAACCTAATCAGTAGGCTTTGGCCTCCACTGTACGGATCTAATTAGGTCCAACCATTAACATGATCATACCTGGTGCATCTAACTAACAAATAATTAAGCCCAACTTTGGTTGGCTAACCTAACCAGTATTAGAGAGACACATCCAAGTCATCATATGATGAGTGATAATTTCATTAGTCAAAAAGCACCAAGCCTTTGGGTCTGCAATGATTATTGAGTTAATGGACTCATTATCAAATACCTTAATGGGAGGCTATGACTCAATTATCTCCATAACTTTGTCATTTTAAGAACCTAATAATTTTAGAGGATTTAAAATTATTACTGATTTAAGGATAGAAAAGATATGGATCAATTTGCTCCCACTGATTTCATCAAGTCAAGTCCTCCCACTGACTTCTCAAGTCATTAACAAGGACTAGGATCAAATTTGGTCCATAGGCACCTAGATCAGTTTCACTAAATAAAATTAGACTCTCTGATTTCCTATGTGACATGGGTTAGCACGAATCAATGAGCAACCTAATCAAGACCTGATTAATCACATTGGCCAGGTAAGTATGATCGATGGGAGGATCTGCCAATGCTTGTCTTAGACACCATAAGAAATGGTCAGGTAAGCATGCTCCCAATTAAAAATCATCGATCAAGTTTACCTTAGACACCAACTGGTTTATCAGTTTTGATTTGGTCTGCCTAAAGACTCGGGCTCAACCGCTGAGCCACGATCAGTGTCCATTTGTTAGATATATGAACTTTGATCAACTACAACTATTGAAGTGATCTATAGAAATGATCAAATCCTAATTAACTTTTAATTAGATTTGATCATTTTTTAACTTAGTCCATATTTAATCTAACCCTAGGTCTAACCCAGTTAATGATCTGATCAAAGCATAACCCATTACCCTTTAACCCATGTTTTATGAAATTGTCTTAGGATCTTTAAATCACAAACCTAGATCCTAAACAATCACTTAATTTTTTTAATTAAGTTCATGGCTGAGGGTTGGGGTTCGGCATTTTGAAAAATATTTTCAACTTTTGAAAGGTTTAATACAATCTAGTGTTGTTTCACTAAATAGGTCAACTTATTTCAAAAATGGGTCGGCTTATTTCACTAACAAATACTAACACTTAAAATCAGTCAGAAATATAATTCAGCCAACTTTTCAGTCGAGCTGGCATGCTAGTCGAGCTGGCTTGCTGGTCGAGCCGGCCCGATCAGTAAATAGAACCTTCGCAAGATCCTATTTTAGGCTGATTTTAATCTATGTACATTACATAAAAATTTATGAAATAAAATAGACTTAATCTAAAACATTCATGACAAGATTTATTTAAACTCTTTTAAATTTTTTAGATCACAACGTACCAGGACAATCTTTGCACTGTAAGGGGTAAACCTTACAGTAGGACAACCTACAGTCCGTACGATCATTATTTTATTTTTTAGATTTATTTTAATGCAATTATGAACATATTATAAAAGAATCTGACTCTGATACCAATGTTGGAAAAGGTGCAAGATTTCATGTATGAATTTCAAAACTTTTTGAAATATAATGCAGCGGTACATGTAAATTAAATAATTTAATCTATAAATACATGTAATCAAAATACTATACCCTACAATTAGGACCTATAACATGTTATATTGTATTTGTAAATTAAAAAATAAAAGATTTGGTATTGATCAAATCAATACCCTAGATTTAAAATATTTTTAGATCTAAAATCTAGATCATATCTAGATAAAAGAAGAGATCAGATTTCTTACCTTCATGCAGGTCGAGAACTCCATGGTTGATTTTTTTTATTGTCTTTAGAGCCGTACATGCATCTGGCCTCTACAGGTGATCCACACGAGGCTACAATAAAATCAGAGGTTCGTCGAATGAAGATCCGCTCGAAGTGCTAGCTTCTTGCAAATCCCTCCAGATGGTTAATCTAAAAAATATTCTTCGGATCTCTTGGATATTCCAAGAGATGAAGAATATGAGGAGGAATAAGGGAGAAGTCAAACCTTTTGACCTCCCTAAAATCAAAATTAGTATTTAATAGAAAAGGATCCTAAGAGAAGACAGATCTTCTCCTTCAGTACATCAACAATTGATATCCTGAAAACATCTCTATGTTAGGACATGAGAAGACCTTCTTCTCTTGATATTTTTTTAGTTTTCAGATCTTATGATATCTAATTTTTCTCATAAAAAAATCTCATAATTTATGGAGAAGAAGGGTTCTAAAAGAAACCTTAAGAAAAGATCTTCTTTTCTTCTTCTTCTTCCATCAGAACATGATCATATCATGTCCAAAATAAGATCACCATGCTCCAGCTCTTTGGAGCATGAATTCACCATGCCATCCCTCTTTCTCTTTCAGATTTTTTATCATAAAAAAAGAATAAAACAAAGAGATATTAATATGAAAGAAAAAATAATAAGAGAAGATAAACTTCTCTCTTACCTTTCTCTCTACAAGACATCAACATTTGATCTCTTGATTGAAGAATTTTCTCTAAGGAATTTGACACTCAAACCTCCCAGATCTTCTTCGTTCTCCTCTAGTATTTCTCTCAATTTTTCACAAACTTTTGACTCCTATTTCATGGCATATGGGGCGGCCTCCTTTTATATGGCAGACTAGGTCATAAGACCTAGTCTAACAAGGAGTTCTCGGGGCATCCAACTCTTGGATGCCCCCTATCTCATTTATTTCATGAATAGCATTAAAATAACCACAAAAGGGGCAACAAAAAGGAGGATAAACATGGAGGAAGTTGGTGCAAGAGAGGGAGAGAAGAGTCCTTGTGAAAAGGGACTCTTTCAAAAAGAGAAATAGGCTAAACCACTTTTCACAATGAACCAAATTAATTTTCATATTGAATCAGATCAAATCTAATTCAAATCTCTAAAATAAGTGATGTGAGATTACTTTCTTTAGATATAAAAATTATTAAAAAATTATTAAAAAATTATCTAAAATTAATTAGTGGGCGTGGGCTTTGATTTTCTTAGGTGGCGCAAGAGAAGATGAAATCCTAGTCTAACTAGGATTCTTATTTAGATTAGGTCAAATACTTTGAACCTAATTTAAATTAATTAAAACCTAATTAATAATGATTCTAGTCCAACTAGAAGTTCAATCAGATTAAATCATATTTAATTTAAATTTTAACTTAATTAAGAATTAGGTGCATACAAGTCCTAGTCAAACAGGGACTTGTTCTCCCTTGCAACTAGCTTATCCAATAAACCAATTAGACTTAATCCAATTAAATCCAAACCAATTCTAATTGAATCATATTCAATTAGACTTAATCTTAGCCCAATTGCTCAATCAGATTGAACCAATTAGCAATCCAATTACTAATGATCCTCCTGCAACACTTGCATTAGGTCAAACATCAATCACATTGATTGTTTAACCTTAGAACGATTCTCAATCATCGATTAACCATCTTATTAGGTTACAACCTCTTATGTGTGTGACCCTATAGGTTCGAACCTAAGCTGATAGTACAAAAATTAATTCCTATACCAGTCGAAGTAACCATCTAGCAATAGTTCCCGACGCCCAGATAGGTCAAATGTATGCAAAGAAATATTCTAAGAACCCTGACCCATGGTTACTGTATAATTCATCCTTTTGATCAATAATACTCAAGATGACTTCGAGTATGCTGTCAATCACTCATATAAGTCATCTCTATTATGTTTCAAAATTTTGCAAATCTCGGACTCCTCACGAGGATTATCCGGGTCTAGATTTTGCTAAATTGAAACACAGCGAGACATTCTCTTCCTGAAGTTAATCAGGAGTGGTCAATCTCATCTTGACTCACACACCGACTTCACAAGTACTTGACTATACCCAAAAATCTTTCGAACCTATTTTAAAAATACAAGCAGTCCGGCATCAAAACACAGTGAGTTGCTTGCAAGTCATCGTAGTGATCTCAGGTCGGAGGGACACTTATACCCATTGGTCTTAGTTAACTACTCTTGATAGTAGAGTGTTACATTGGTCATGTTCAATACAGATATACTCCTACATCTCACCTGGATGCCATACCAGTGTCTCCACACCACTTGGTTACGAGGACAACCAACGTATATAGCATACAATGACCTATACTTGATAAGTTATCGTCCTTGTTAATAACTTATCATTTGATCGTGAACAATTTAAGAACCATCCGATAAATCCTCCTTTATTGATTGATTATGGTTCTAAGAATTTTATCATAATTTAGAAGTTTATTTAAGGAAGATAGAACTTTTATGATGAATCTGTCAAATAACTATTATTATTAGATAATTCATATACTAATTTCAATCATCTACCACTTAGATGATAGGCTTTAGGATATATTTTTCAACAACTCCCACTTGTACTAAAGCCAATCAGAATGATATCAAATATCCTATCTTCCACTTGAGTTCGTAGAACTTCCTAGTTGCGAGGCCTCAGCAAATGGATCGGTCAAGTTCTCCCTTTTCATCGATCTTCCAAAGATTGATGTCACCCTGATCTAAAATCAAAAGTGCAGAGTATGCTGGTCCTTCGATTCTTTAGCTAGATTTATGGCTCCAGTGCTATGATAGGACTGGACCATCGGTGGAGGGTGCCACTCCAAACCTGTTAATGAAGCTCAGCAATTA
This sequence comes from Elaeis guineensis, assembly GCF_000442705.2. Lineage (NCBI taxonomy): Eukaryota > Viridiplantae > Streptophyta > Magnoliopsida > Arecales > Arecaceae > Elaeis > Elaeis guineensis. The sequence continues at coordinate 113,389,707 of NC_025998.2, read as the reverse complement.
CACAGCTTCCATGGCAGCATCATATGCTACGATGTACTCTACATCACTAACTGAGTAGACTAAAGTATCCTGCTTGGAACCTTTCAAGCAGATTGCTCCTATAATTAGGGTATGATCCGATACTTTTTTGTTGTCATCTTGATTTGACTAAAATCGAAACATCCACATGTTTAAAGTCAGTATTTTCATATTTGAGTCACTGGATCTTAGTATTTTTCAAATACTTAAGGATTGTCTATACAATCTTCCAGTGGTTCTTACTTAGATCAGACTAGTATCTATTCACTACCATTAGTGAGCATACCATATCTGATCTTGAACATGGAGAAATTAGATGACACCCAAACTTTTATTCCTTGCAATGCTGGAATGCCATTCCCGATTAAGAGAATTTCATCCACAGACAAACAAGGAATAACACTACAGAATATTTTATCCACTTGTAAATGCAAGGTTCCTCTTTATTCATAACAAAGACATATGTTCAAAATGTATGTTCTAACTCTAGGATAATAGCGAAACGAGCTTTATAGGTCTCCACCTTCCTGTCTGTGCTACTCTGATCTTTTTGAAAAATCCATTCATACCCAATGGGTTTTATTCTTTCAGGTAAATCATCTAGTATCCATACACTATTGATTTTCATGGACTTCAATTTGGATTTAATGGCTTCAAGCCACTTCTCAGAGTTAGACCACTGCATTGCATTTACTTTAATGGGCTCCGAGTTTGATCTAATCAAATCCGGTGCTGTAGGTTTACTAGATTATGTTGGTTCATTTTCTACCAGTCAAACATTCAAGTTCAAATTGATAGGCATCAGTTCCTTCTCTAAGGAACTCCTTTCCAAAAGGAATGTCCTACTACTGATGAGCATCTTATGTTCTTCAGCATGATAGAATTAGTAATCCTTAAACACCTATTGGACCATGAACTAAGTTTATCTGTATGCAAATCTTTGACATAGGCCGATCAACTCCAAACCCAAAGGTGAGAAAGTCTAAGTCTATGCTCGATCCATATCTCATATGAAATCTGCACAACAGACTTACTCAGTATATTTTCAGAGTAAAATAAGTAATCACACAAGAGCATAATCCTGAAAAAGGCAGATTAGTGGACCCTATCATGGATTGAATCATGTCTAACAAAGTTCAACTTCTCGTTTCAGATGCACTGTGTTCTGAAAAAGAATCCACTGAGAGAGAATCTAATTCTCTCCTAGATATGTCATCTTTTTCATCGTTTGAATCATTTGAACATTTCAAATGATTTGGCCAGACGCATCCATGCCCAGATAGGTCATCTGTAATGAGATATTAAATCTTCCTCTAGCACTTAAGTTCACAGGTCTACATACATCACTATGTATGAGACTTAGAACTTTATCAGTTTCTTCACCTTTTTCATTAAAATAAGACTTTACCATCTTTCCAAGAAGATAAGACTCACAGGCTATCAATGATTCATAATCATTGATGTCGAGGTCTCCCTCTCAAGCTAACTCGTTTATCCTGTTCTTATCAAGATGACTAAGCCTATAATGCCAAAGATAGATATTCATGATATTATCTAACTTGGGTGTATACATTACACTTAACAGGCTGTGTAAATGTCATTTTCTTATTGTCTATATATTATTGTAACATTATTCATAATAATACCACAATAATCTTCCTTTATGAATGATGATCATCTTTAGCTAAAAGGCCAACAAAGATTATAAACAATAGACCATAGTAATAATTACTTTAAATGATAATATTTGAAAATAAGCTCTATAATTTCTAAAGTTAGGATTGGAATAAGACTTCCATCCCTAACATTCAAGAATTTCTCACTATTTTTAAATATTCCACTTACTTGTAGTCATAGCAATAAATTACATAAAACCATCAGTATCTAATACCTAGGTAGTGGAATTACATAGAGAAACTTTAAAGTGTTACCATATAACATCCTTGATGAGCAACCCTTGCTCCTTTCTCTTGTTCAGCCTATTATGGTCAAGGAAAGCAAGATAATTCTTCTTCCCATGACCCTGTGCTTTTGCCTGATTTGGATCAATTTTGGACTAATTGTTTTGACTAGACTATGAAGCCCCAATACGAATTCATTCATACTGCTGAACCAAATTCAACTTTTGATACTAATTAACGAAGTTGGGTCCCATAAGTTATCACTATCTAACAGCGATTGGAGCAATTAAGGTTTAGCTTTATTTTGAGAAAAGAGAACAATGACCTAATATATATGAATTATTTTAAGCCTAGAGACTTGAACTTTTTTCTCAAGGTTCTCCTACTATTTTATTCAAATTAGTAGCCTCTACCTCCAATTCAAAAAATTATTTTAATTTTTTAATAGATACTAGAATCCACATAGACTCATTATCAAACACTTTAATGGGAGGCTATGACTCAGTTATCTCTATAACTTTATTATTTTAAGGACCTACTAATTTTAGAAGATTTAAAATTATTAGTGATTTAAGGATAGAAAAGACAAACCAATTCGCTCCCACTGATTTCATCAAGTCAAGTCCTCCCACTGACTTCTCAAGTCATTAACAAGGACTAGGATCAAATTTGGTCCATGGGCATCTAGATCAGTCTCACTAAATGAAATCAGACTCTTTGATTTCTTATGTGACATGGTTAGCACGAATCAATGAGCAACCTAATCAAGACCTGATTAACCACATTGGCCAGATAAGTATGATCGATGGGAGGGTCTGTCAATGCTCGCTTTAGACACCATAAGAAATGGCCAGGTAAGCATACTCCTAATTAAAAACAACCGGTCAAGTTTACCTTAGATACCAACTGGTTTATCAGTTTTGATTTGGTCTGCCTAAAGACTCAGGCTCAGCCGCTGAGCCACGATCAGTGTCCATTTGTTAGATATATGGACTTTGATCAACTACAACTATTGAAGTGATCTATAGAAATGACCTAATCCTAATTAACTTTTAATTAGGTTTGATCAATTTCTTAACTTAGTCCATATTTAATCTAACCCTAGGTCTAACCCAGTTAATGATCTAATCAAAGCTAACCCATTACCCTTTAACCCATGTTTTATGAAATTATCTTAGGATCTTTAAATCACAAACCTAGATCCTAAACAATCACTTAATTCTTTTAATTAAGTTCATGGCTGAGGGTTGGGGTTCGGCATTTTAAAAAATATTTTCAACTTTTGAAAGGTTTAATACAATCTAGTGTTGTTTCACTAAATAGGTCGACTTATTTCAAAAATGGATCGGCTTATTTTACTAACAAATACTAACAATTAAAATTAGTCAAAAATATAATTCAGCCAACTTTTCAGTCGAGCTGGCATGCTGGTCGAGCTGGCTTGCTAGTCAAGCCAGCCCGATCAGCAAATAGAACCTTCGCAAGATCCTGTTCTAGGTTGATTTTAATCTATATACATTACATAAAAATTTATGAAATGAAATAGACTTAATCTAAAATATTCATGATAAGATTTATTTAAACTATTTTAAATTTTTTAGATCGCAACGTACCAGGACAACCTTTGCACTGTAAGGGGTAAACCTTATAGCAGGATAACCTACAGTCCGTGTGATCATTATTTTAGTTTTTAGATTTATTTTAATATAATTATGAACATGTTATAAAAGAACCTGGTTTTGATATCAATGTTGAAAAAGGTGCAGGATTTCATGCATGAATTTCAAAACTTTTTGAAATATAACGTAGCGAAACATATAAATTAAATAATTTAATCTATAAATGCATGTAATCAAATTATTAAACCCTACAATTAGGACCTATAATATGTCATATTATATTTATAAATCAAAAAATAAAAGATTTGGTATTGATCAAATCAATACCCTAGATCTAAAATATTTTTAGATCCAAAACCTAAATCATATCTAGATAAAAGAAGAGATCAGATTTCTTACCTTCATGCGGGTCGAGAACTCCATGATTGATTTTTTTTGTTGCCTTTGGAGCCGCACACACGTCCAACCTCTACAGGTGATCCACACGAGGCTGTAATAAAATAGAAGATTCATCGAACGAAGATCCACTCGAAGTGCTAGCTTCTTGTAGATCCCTCCGGATGGTTAATCTAAAAAATATTCTTTGGATCTCTTGGACATTCCAAGAGATGAAGAATATGAGGAGGAATAAGAAAAAAGTCAAATCTTTTGATCTCCCTAAAATCAAAATTAGTATTTAATAGAAAAAGATCCTAAGAGAAGACAGATCTTCTCCTTCAGTACATCAACAATTGGTATCTTGAAAATATCTCTATGCTAGGACATGAGAAGATCTTGTTCTCTTGATATTTATTTTAGTTTTTAGATCTTATGATATCTGATTTTTTTTATGAAAAAATCTCATGATTTATGGAGAAGAAGGGTTCTAAAAGAAACCTTAAGAAAAGACCTTCTTTTCTTCTTCTTCTTCTATCAGAACATGATCATATCATGTCCAAAATAAGATCACCATGCTCTAACTCTTTGGAGCATGAATTTACCATGCCATCCCTCTTTCTCTTTCATATTTTTTATCATAAAAAAAAAATAAAACAAAGAGATATTAATATGAAAGAAAAAATAATAAGAGAAGACAATCTTCTCTCTTACCTTTTTTTCTACAAGACATCAACCTTTGATCTCTTGATTGAAAAATTTTCTTCAAGGATTTTGGCACCTCAAACCTCCCAGATCTTCCTCGTTCTCCTCTGGTATTTCTCTCAATTTTTAATAAATTTTGGACTCCTATTTCATGGCATATGGGGCAGCCTCCTTTTATATGGCAGACTAGGTCATAAGACCTAGTGTAACAAGGAGTCCTTGGGGCATCCAACTCTTGGATGCCCCCTATCTCATTTATTTCATGGATAGCATGAAAATAACCATAAAAGGGGCAAAAAAAAAGGAGGATAAACATGGGGAAAGTTGGCACAAGAGAGGGAGGGAAGAGTCCTTGTGAAGAGGGACTCTTTCAAAAAGAGAAATAGGCTAAACCACTTTCCACAATGAACCAAATTAATTTTTATATTGAATTAGATCAAATCTAATTCAAATCTCTAAAATAAGTAGTGTGAGATTACTTCCCTAAGATATAGAAATCATAGAAAAATTATCTAGAATTAATTAGTGGGTGTGGGCTTTGATTTTCTTAGGTGGTGCAAGAGAAGATGGAATCCTAGTCTAACTAGAATTCTTATTTAGATTAGATCAAATACTTTGAACCTAATTTAAATTAATTATAACCTAATTAATGATAATTCTAGTCTAACTAAGAGTCCAATCAGATTAAATCATATTTAATTTAAATCCTAACTTAATTAAGAATTAAGTGCATACAAGTCCTAGTCAAACAGGGACTTGTTCTCCCTTGCAACTGGCTTATCCAATAAAATAATTAGACTTAATTCAATTAAATCCAAACTAATTCTAATTGAATTATATTCAATTAGACTTGATCTCAGCCCAATTGCTCAATCAGATTGAACCAATTATCAATCCAATTGCTAATGATCCTCCTGCAACACTTGCATTAGGTCAAACATCAATCACATTGATTGTTTAACCTTAGAATGATTCTCAATCATCGATTAACCATCTGATTAGGTTACAATATCTTATGTATGTGACCCTATAGGTTCGAACCTAAGCTGGTAGCATAGAAATCAATTTCTGTACCAGTCGAAGTAACCATCTAGTAATAGTTCCCGACGTCCAGATAGGTTGAATGTATGCAAAGCAACATTCTAAGAATCCTGACCCATGGTTATCGTATAATTCATCCTTTTGATCAATAATACTCAAGACGACTTCGAGTATACTATCAATCTCTCATATAAATCATCTCTATTATGTTTCAAAATTTTGCAAATCTCGTGACTCCTTACGAGGATTATCCAGGCTTAAATTTTGCTAAATTGAAACACAGCGAGACATTCTCTTCCTGAAGTTAATTAGGAGTGGTCAATCCCATCTTGACTCACACACTGACTTCATAAGTACTTGACTATACCCAGAAACCTTTCGAACCTATATTAAAAATACAGGCAATCCGGCATCAAAATACAGTGAGTTGCTTGCAAGTCACCGTGGTGATCTCAGGTCAGAGGGACACTTATATCCATTGGTCTTAGTTAACTACTCTTGACAGTAGAGTGTTACATTGATCATGTTCAATGCAGATGTACTCCTACATCTCATCTGGATGCCATACTAGTATCTCCACACCACTTGGTTACGAGGATAACCAACGCATATGGCATACAGTGACCTATACTTGATAAGTTATCGTCTTTATTAATAACTGATCATTTGGTCGTGAACAATTTAAGAACCATCCAATAAATCTTTCTTTATCAATTGATTGTGGTTCTAAGGACTTCATCATAATTTAGGAGTTCATTTAAGGAAGATAGAACTTTTATGATGAATCTGTCAAATAACTATTATTATTAGATAATTCATATACTAATTTCAATCATCTACCACTTAGATGATAGGCTTTAGGACATATTTTCCAACACCACCTGCATGTTATTCACTGTTTGGCGAGGAAAAAAAGAGTTTTTATGGATGGTTTAAAATCGTAAAATTTTCTGATGCTTATAGTTCAAACATATCGTGGTGTGTTGGCAACAACGACGGTAATATTTCTGGCATTAAAAGTCATGACTCCTATGTGATGTGCAATGCTTGCTTCCTATGGTCATGCATGACTATTTGGGTGGTGATGTTCAAACTACATTGATTGAGTTGGAAGTATTCTTTCGAGAACTGTGTTGTCGAAAATTGAAGATTAACTTACTTAAGAAGTTTGAGAAGGATATCATGCTCATTCTTTGTAAATTAGAAAAAAAAAATTCATCATCATTTTTTGATGTTATAGTGTACTTGGCTATTCATCTTTCAAAAAAACCTCGTTTGGCTCGATTGATATATTATCGATGAATGTATCCTATTAAAAGATAAAAAAATTATACGTACTTTATCATATCAGTTATAAGATGTAAATATATTTTTAAAATTTAAATTTATTTTTATTTATAAATTTTTATGTATCCAAAAAAATATGTGCGCAATAAAGCACGACCTGAAGGATCTATAGTAGAAGCATACATAGCTACGGAGTGTATCATGTTCTGCTCGATGTATCTTAATGATATCGAAATAAGATTTAATCGTACAAATCATAACGCAGACTGTGAATGGGGTGACAATGAACTGATACTGTCTATATTTAAATAAATAGTTTGACCCATTGGTGGAAGGAGATATGAATTTATAGACGTGAATGAGCCATCCAAGGCACACTTCTACATTCTAAATAATTATAAAAAAATTAAAAATTTTATTGAGTAAGTACCATCTTAGCATATTGTTTAATATTCTAAGTAATTTTTTTATATTGATGTAAAATTAAAAATCATGACTTATTATAGTGAGCACAAGAGTATACTAACCAAAGAGAATAATACAGATGTTGATGATCGACATAGAAAAAAATTTATAAAATAGTTTGAAGATCTTGTAAGTTGCACTAGTAATATATTATTTTTAATAATTATAAAAATAATTATTTGAATCAATATAATTTTTTATATTATGGTGTAGATGAAATATAAGTATTTCAATAAAGAAGAGGATACAATCGATGAGTCATACGATTTAGCATGTGGCTTCGATCGAAGGGTTAACCACTATACATTCTGTATCATTGGAGAAATAAGATTTCACACAAAAGAGCTTGAGATGCAACGACAGATCCAGAATAGTGAGATTGCTACGATAGGATATGAAGGAGAAAAAAAGATTGAATATTATGGCGTACTGATAGATATCATAGAACTGAAGTATGGGTCCAGTAATTTTGTATTCTTGTTTCAGTGTGAATGGTGGGATATTTGCAATAAAAAAATCGGTATTCATATCGATCCACACTTTATCAGTGTAAACTTTGCACAAACATGGTACCAGAATGAGCCATATATATTAGAAACTCAAGCAAAACAAGTAATATATTTTAAGGATCTAAAGTATCGAGATAATTGGTATATCATACAAAGAATAACACTTAGAGGTATATATGACATACCAACCCGACTAGAGATGGATAAAAAATTAGATTTACATGAAGAAAAAGTTTTACAAGAAGAAGAACAAACATTAGTCAAGTTTCTTGTTGATGAAGAACTTGTAATAGCTCTTCTGAATAGGGCTGATCTGCCGTCCAACGAATTTGAAGCTGATTTTGTATTTAATCTTAATGAGTTAGAGGACAATGATCAATTCATAAATAATGATGAGATAGAAGATGATACATTAATCGATTATTGTGATTCAGAGGAGGACCTATACATCAAGGAAGATACAAATATTGATAAGTAAATCTATATTCTTTGTTGAATCTTCTCTTACAATAATGGTATGCGATATAATTCTATTCTTTAGAATGTAATTTATTTTTTGCTATTATTATTTAATATTATATTCATTTATAAGTCAAGAATTGTAGGTATGGCACCAAGAGACAGATGACGACGTTCGCATTCACAACCTACCCTTGAGGCTGAGGCACCTTCACCCATTTTCACTGCCACACCAATAGAGTTGCCAGAGGGTCCTGCACTGGCAGGTCCCAGTGAGGCAGGTCTGAGTGAGATGGATCCAAGTGGTATTATTATATTTTTTATATAATAAAATTTAATTTTTTTTATTTAGATAGCTATCATACTAATAATTTATTTATTATTATTTCAGGTCAATCTCCATCGGTGGTGAGGTGAAGGTGAGGTCTATCAAAGAACCTCGCTCTAGAGCATTAGAGATATGAGCACCTAAGATAGCATCTTCGTATTGAGATACCAACCGGCTACACCAGGCCCATTAAGAGATGGTGTGAGCTGTGGCAGATCGAGTTGGGCATCATATGCCACAGCTATGCCCCCATGATGCTTTTCGATTGGCATCACGTTATACGGGCTCTGAGAGAGATTTTCTACATCCAGTTACAGATAAAATAAATTATACTATGAATATTTAATTAGCATGATATTCTTTTAATATTTGTTATTGGCAGGGTGTATTTGATATTGTTGATTTTGAAGAGAATCACGTGCGGCGAGCAGTGGATGCTCATTTATGCTTGCATTTCAAGGAATATCACCACCATATTCATCAGCATTGGTGCCATGTGATGCAAGACCATGGGGTGGAGGCAGCGCGGCAGCGGCCATATGACAGCATCACTATAGATGATTGGGCTCTCGTATACCAGCATTATGAGAATCCGACATATCAGGTTACACATTCAAACTTTTTTTTTAGAGTTTAATGATTAAATTATTTATTCTTAAATTCAGTTTGTTACCTACTATTTTGACTGCTAACAATATAGAGATGATGTGTCCAGAACATCATAAATCAGATGAGACAGACCGTATCGCATTGTGGGGGTTCGAGGTCGTTCGCTCGTCATATGAAATGGATGGTAAGTAATTTTTAATTAGCATATTTTAACTCTCTAACTATTTAAAAAAAAATTAATTAATTATTCTCAAATTATAAAGAGATATGGAGAGTGGCGAGCTTCTTGGTAGGATCGATATCTACTAACGGACCCACCAATGACGGTCAGAGGAGTGGACAACGAAGAGTCAAGAGCTTTTTATAAATTTTTTTAATTATTTTTTTATTCATAATTTAATTTTCAGTATGAAATTAAAATAGCTATAACTTTAATTTTCAGGATTGTATGATAGGCATCAGATCCTAGCCTATCCCTGAGGGCTCGATCGCACCCACAGATGATGAGATCTGTGATCAGGTGCTTGGTATGAGACCCTGATATGTTAGGGGTCTAGGGCATGAGATCAGTACTCCCTCATCCTCACACTCATCCAGGATTAACATATATGCTGCCTACGATGCTCGACTGACGGAGATGCAGAGGCAGGCTACTGAGGATCGATAGTAAACTGAGCAATGAGCTGATGAGTTGGCTACATGCATCGATGAGTATCAGCTATTCCAAACTCAGATGATGGAGCGAATGGTGCAGATGGAGCAGATGATGCAGCTGATGAGATAGTAGTAGGTCGGTCCAAACTCTTTCGAACGCTCTTGTTTCCCAGCCCGTTTTCCTTCTACAGATGCCGATACTTGACAGCCTGTTTATATTACTTTTTATTTTTATTTCAGACCTCTTATAATTTTAATTTAATATAATAAAATGATAAAATTTATTTATAAATTTATTATATAAATTTTTTATTTTAATTTTATAGATTATAAATAAAAAATATTATAAATATAAATTAAAAATATATATTCATAAATTATTATTAAAAAATTTATATAAATTTTTAGTGACAATTATTTTTGATGAAATATTGGTCACCAAAAAATATATTAGCGATGAAAATAATTGATCATAAATAATATTTTTAATAAATTTAAAAATATTAAACTTTTATATTAAATTAATAGTGATGAAAATAGTTTCATCATAAATAATTACTAATTTGGTAGCAATAAAAATTTATGTCAAAAATTATCCTATTTGCGACTAAACTTTTACGTTGCTAAGATTTTTTAATAAATCTAAATTTCATAAAAAATTTTAATTAAATTAATAACGATGAAAATATTTCATCATAAATAATTTTTTAAATAATTTTTTTATTAGCGATGTAATATTTCATCACAAATTATTTTTTTTATGATGAAAGTTTTTCATCATAACTAACTTTTAAAAAAAAGATTTTTTTTTAATGATAAAAATTTTTGATCGATAATATTGATTATTGATGATAAAAAAAAATTTCATCGTAAAAAATTATCAACGATGTCATTATTTGCAATAAAATATCAGCGATGATAATTCGTCACTAATAACTATTACCAACGAAAATCTAGTATTAGCGATAAATTTTTTGCTTCGCTAATATCCTGTTTTGTTGTAGTGATGACTCGAGAGTCGATGAGCCTAGAAGCCTATGGTTTTTCAATTTGTATATTCTATCTTCTCCTATATGATCAAATGTGATGTATCACATATACTTCTGATTTATCTTATTTTTGGATCTTTCAGATTTTATGGCACTCACTATCTACTCAAATACTAATATTGAGTTGATGCAACATACCTTCTAAAGGCATGTCCCCTATAACTTTTCTTTAGGTTCTCTAGGTACACAGGACAATTTCTATACCAATGGCCATTAGTTATAGAAACACTTTCTTTTGTCTGCAGCCCTTTTCGGAGTGTCCTTCTTTGGCCTTTTCTCCTTCTTCTATTTCTTCACAGGCTTATTTCTTCTCTAAAGATTTTTTTTGGAAGAAGATGCATGCTCCAATGCATGCTCCATAGCAAGAACGGAGCTCCTTGAACTCTTCGAGGTCCCCTCTATAGTAATCAACATGTTGACAAGTTTGGATAAAGTGCAGTCCAACTTGATCATATAGCAATTTATAAACAATTATGTGTATGAACTAGTCAAGGATTGCAGGATCGAATCCACTTGCAATTCCTTCTGTATCGTAAAATTGAGCTTCTCAAGCTCCTCCCGATCTTTGATCATGGTCAGACAATGCTCGTAGACCAACTGCCCCTCACGCAACTTGGAGTTGAAGCACCTCTTCGAAACTTCAAAATACACTGATCGGCTCTACTCACCATACAACTCTTGTAGGTGAGTGATCATAGCTCTGACAGTTGGTATGTGCTCATGCTAGCTTTGCAACTTATTTGACATAGAAGTCGGTGCATAGTACTTTATCCGATTGTCATTATCCGTCTACTTATCTAGTGCAGTCCTTTTCTCAGCACTAAGATGGCTTGGCAAAGGAGGGAGGTCCTGATAGAGAACATACCCTACTTTTCGGATATTAAGACAATCTTAAAATTTCTGAGTCAACCCTTGAAATTGATTCCGATCAAACAATTAGACTCTAAGATACAGGCTAAGAGATTTGAAGCTGACATGGTTAATCTATGAAGAATAAATATTTTAGTTAGATATTTATACTTAATTTTATATTTGTTCTAGAAATTTTAAAAAATAAATGAGACTCTCACTATTTTTTTGGATCTCTTACATTCCCCATGGATATGCAAAAATCCCTATGTGACTAGAGTTCCTAATGGATACTGTGGTCCCATCGATATGTGTCGCACCTCACTGCACCCGATTATTGAGCCACACTATACCGATAAGTAGGCAATTATTGTGCAATGCTTCTCAAGCATGTTGCAGCACTTGGTCTCTAAGTCATGAAGCCTCACTATGCCCAATTATTGGCCCACTCCTTAGTTAAGTCAGACATACTGTTCAACATATAGGTAAAGCTATCATTAGGTCTCTTACCGTGCTCAGTTATTAAGCCCAACCCCATCATTACCTAGCAACATCTCTTGCTAATAGGGTGGTTGCGTCTTTTCGATGCAACTGAACCATTATAACCAGCTGAAAATAATCAACACCAGTAGAACGCCCATACTCCTACAATGGTGGAAAACCTAGGATTTAATATTTATGAGAAGGTTTTGATTTAGGTCTCATCTAATTAGTTATCACCATGACTAGACCTATTGGCATGGGCTAAACCGAACCATCAAGCAACCTTATTCAAGACACAATCTACCAAGTTGGCCAGCTAAGTGAAGATGAGTGAGAGGCTCCCCCTTGACAATTCAAGGGTCCTAATTAAGTAACCACTATATAGCACTTGCCTTAGACACCAATTGGTCAATTAGTTTTAAACAGGTTAGCATAAGAGATTGAGGCTCAAGCCACTAAGCTAAATTAGATTCTTGGGTCAATCGATTAGATTTATAGATTTTAATCAACCTGACCAACTACAACTATTAGTTTAATCGTAAGTGCTCTTGATCTATTTCTAATCAACTCTTGAATGGATTCGATCAACCTCTCAAATCGATTGGGTCTTATTAAGTTTAAATTAATTACCCTAGGTGTAATCAAATTACTTAACCTAATTTGATTTAGCCATATCCAATTATTAATCCAATTAACATAAAATTCAGATCTTAATTTCAAATTTTAGATCTAAATTATTTGAATGAATCAACGTGTTATGATCTTGAAATAATTTTTAGATTTCAGATCTAAATTCTAAATTTAAGATCTAAAATATGTTATGGTATCAAAACTAGTTTTTGATTTTCAGATCTATAAAGCAATTTGAGATCTAAGTCACTACTTATGTATCTCATATATGATAAATAATTAGACTTAAAAACTAATTTTCATATCTAAATTAACAATCACATATCTCATATATGATTTAAAATCAGATCTAAAATCATTCTCATACATATGAACCCGTGGCCCTGATACTATTATTGAATTTTAGATATTTTGCATACAGATTTCAAAATAATTTTGAAAACAAGCAGCGGAAGACAAGATTAAATCAAATTTAAACATATGCATGCATAGATCTAAATCAAATACCCATAAATCTAGTTCATATGATGATAAATAAGATATAAAGCATCTGATTTTAGAGAATACAAATTAATTTATGATCAGATCACATACCTAAATCACAAAACTTTTTTTTAAATTGGGATCTACGGATGCTTTCAGGTTCTGATGTAACCACGCACGTGTTCGACCTCTATGGATATCCACATGAGATCTGATCTGATCGAAGGTACTTTGTTCTCCTCAGAGTGCTAGCTCCCTTGTAGAGAATGCTTTCTTAATGGTTGAACAGCATCTCCTTCAATATCTAAGATAATCTCAAGAAGGAAGAAGATAAGGTGTAGGAGGAAGAAGACTTGGAGAAGAGAGAGTCTTTCTCTCTTTCTCCCTTGAATTTTTCATGCCCCCAAATAGAACCCACACCTAAAAGGAGGTTTTCAGATGCCTTTTCACATCCTAAGGCCCCTCTATTTAAATAGGAGGTGTCCAAGGGTGAGAAGAATAGAGTTTTGTGTAAGACTAGATTTGACAGGATCAAACCCAATCAAACTAGGACTCCATCTTTGATCCAATCAAAATTAGATCTTATCTAATTTGATCCCTATCCAAAAGAGAGAATAAGAGAGGGCATGTGGGGCTTTACGCATGGTCCATGCCTGGCACAAAATCCAATGTGGCATCCCTTTTGTAGGTGTGAAAACAGGTGGCACCAGTGGAGAGAGAATTTTAGTCCAACTAGGATTCCTTTTAGGTGCAGATTTAAATCTAATTTAAATATGTTTTAATCCTAACCAACTTAGGATTAGATAGCACCTAAATCAAACTAATTTTTAGTCTAATTAGAAACTCAATTAAATCTGAATTGAATCTTAATTTAATTAGGAGATTGATTCAATCAAGTCTTAGTCAAAGTAGGAATTATTCTCTTTATGCAATTGAATTATCTCATAATTCAATTAGGTTTGATCTAATCAAATCCAAATCAATCTAAAATTGAATCTAATTTAATTAGATTTGATTTAAATCCTATAGCTCAATTAGATTGAGTTAGATAGCAATCTAGTTATCAATTGATCCTCCTACAATTCACTAACACTTAGTGAATCTTTCAATTACAACTTTTGCATTAGATTAATCATCAATCAAATTGATAATTAAATCTTACTATGATTCATAATCATAATTCAACTATCTGATCAGTCAAAAAATCTCTTTTGTGTGTGACTCCATAGGCTCTAATTATGTCTGATAGTGAGATATACCATGCTCCATCATAGTATCATTTAAACTTCTTTCAATGGATTAAAAAATTTCTAACTCACACCCATCAAGGATCATCGATCTAAAATAATCTTAGTGGGTTCTCACAATCTACTAGTGATACCTAGCAGCATATAGTGGTAATCCAACAGAACAAAAAGTAGATCCTTTAGGTGTAGTTACCATGTGATTCAGTTCCTCTATCGTGAGTTCCGATAAGATGGAGGTTTTGGAAACTCATCAAACCCCTTTATCTATCATATGAAAGATTTGATTAACTCAAGTCTAGATGTGATACTCATGAAAATTCTTTTTTGTCAATTATCTTATTGTGGCCACAAACTTATAGACTTAGCTTCTTAAATCTCATACGACTACTCCTTATCTACTGAGGTCGATAGATCTCATCTAAATACATACCCTATCCCTACAGTGAACCTACTACAGCCAACATCCACTACAAAGATCTATATGGCTAGAGACCATATTTATATATAGTCAAACTACAGTAATCCTACTATGAGCAATCGAGGCACTGCAGGTCAAAGAACCATTTACACTACTACAACATCGAGAAGATTACTGACCAATGAGTAGACATCCATGTGATCTCTCATATGGTCATGTTCAGTACTGATAATCTCTAACAACTATCCGTACTCTCACTCAGTGTCTCTACATTATAGACTCGAGACTCGTCTATCCCAAAGAAAGTGATCCATGCATCGATCTAACCAGATTAGTCACCATCTCCATGATGATCCATTGATTGGGAGTAATTTAGGAATACCAATAACACATGTCTCAAATTTTTAACTCTTGAGAATATGTGTCATCATCCTATTAATTTTTTGATTGATTCTCGGATATATAACACAAAAATAGATAGAAATTATCTATTTTAATAATTTAAGTATAAATATATGTCCTAAAATTATTATAATGTGTCTGTCATATTGACTTCTAGGGCATACATCTAACATGTGCTAATATAGATATAGAAATCAAATTTTTGCTAGCAGCAGATATATAGTAACAATCTCTAAGAACTAAATTCAATCCAAACAGTAATCATAGAGAATAGATGCCACTGGCTATAACAGCAACTCTTGCTCCATTACCGACCCGAAGGATCATTTAACCTTCCCTCAGCTCTCTACTTTCTACCAAATTTTGCATTGAAGTACATAAATGAGCACTAGAATTAAAATCTATGACCTAACTAGAAATAGAAAAAATCATTAAATTTGATTCAATTACGAGCAGATCTGACATACCTTCAGAAGATGTGTCATCCTTTTTTTTTTTAGGCTCTCCAGGTATGCAAGATAGTTTCTCTTCCAATGGCCATCAATGTTACAATGAAAATATTTTTTCTTATCAGTTGCTTTCTTTGGAGTGTCCTTCTTTGGCTTACTCTCCTGCTTTTGCTTCTTCACAAGCTTTTATTTCTTCTTCCAAGTAAACTTTCTCTTGGATGTAGATGTCTGTTCCATATTAAAAATAGTGCCCCTTGAATTTTTCAAGATCCCCTCAATGGTCCCCAACATGTTCAACAATTCAGGCAGAAACTATCAATCTTATTCATATGCTAGTTTACTATAAATTATCTATATGAACTTGAAATAAATTATAGGATCAAATTCATTTGCAATTTCTTATGCCTGGTCATGCCAAGCTTCTCAAGCTCTTCCAGGTCTTTAATCATTGTCAAACAATGATTACAGACCAACTGCCTTTTGCATATCTTGATGTTAAAGAGTCTCTTGGATACTTCATAATATGCAGTCTGACTCTACTCACCATACAATTCTTGCAGGTGAGTTATCATAGCCCTAGCACTTTGCATGTCCTAATGCTAGAGTTGGAGTTCATTAGACATTGATGCCAAGATATAGCAGTTAACTTTATTGTCATCATCCATCCATTTTTCAAATGCTGTCCTTTTTTCAGTAGTTAGATGGTTTGATAAAATTAGGAGTTCTTAGTCGAGTACATAATCTATCTATTTCGAGTTTAGAACTATTTTGAGGTTCCTAAGTCAGTCCTTATAGTTGTTTTCGATCAATCAGTTGGTTTCAAGAATTCAGGCTAAAGGATTGAAAGCTGACATTATAAAATATAGAAAGAAGAGATTCTAATTAGACTTTGTACTTGATTTATAATTTATTTTTAAGATTTTTTAAAATAAATGGTACTCTCACTATTTTTTTGAGTCTCTTACACTCCTTGGGTAGAGAAACAGAAGACCTTCACGACTTGAATTTCAAATGGATACTGCGGTCTCATTGATATATACACACCTCATCTGACATATATTGATGACATGTATGTCAATAAATGGATAACTCTTGTTCAATGCTTCTCAAGCATATTGCAATGATATTCGGTCTCTAAATCATGAAGGCCTCATCTGATAGATATTGATCCCATTCTTTAGTTAAGTCAGACCTATCATTTAATGCAAGAGCAAAGTCGTCATTGAGTCCCTCACCTGACTGATATTGGGCACAACCCTATCTTTATTCTACAACATCTCATGTTAAAAGAGTGGTTATACCCTCCGATGTAATTGAACCACTATATCTAGTCGAGAATAATCAACACCAGAAAGTCGCCTACACATCTACAACGATGGAAGATCGCTAGACTTAATATGTGCAAGAAAATTTAATTCAGATCTCTTCTTTTAATTATTTTAATTTACATCTTATGTAAATCTATAATTATCAATAATCCAATTGAAAGATTCTTACTTAGTTCACCCAGATCGGAATCATGGTGCAAATGCAATATGTGTGGTGAACTCAACACTAGGCACCCAATAAAACTTAATCAACCAAATTGATCAGGTAAGTTCAAAATTAATGGGAGGCTCTCCGTGAGTAAGCAACAGTCTTAATTAAGTAACCACCATTCTATCACTTACTTTAGACGTCAATTGATCAATCAATTCCAAATTGGTTCAGCCCATTGGTTTTGGCCACCATAGATTGTAATTACAAACCAAATATACTATGTGTTCATGATACACCCTTCCTCAAGAGTCGTAGTGATTCAAGAAGATCACCACATGTATCTATGAAAACACCCCTATGATTATCTCATAACCTAGATTTGAATGATCTTATGTTCATATTTAATTTCTTATGATATTTTATCTAATCAATCTCTTCTCATTCTAGGACAACCTTACAGCATAGGTTATGCCAGGACAACCTTATATTAGGATGATCCAAGATTGACTTATAAAATATAATCTTATGTTTAATCAAATTACATTAATTTGAAAGCATCCATACAGTCATAAATCACATCAAGATTGGTCTCTATCTATGAGCATCATCTCATTTATGAATATATAATAAAATTCAAATTCAAATCATATGAACATTGGATAAGAATTCTAGATGCATGAACATAAAAATATCATATTTTTTAGATCTTAAAATAAATTTTAGATCTAAAAAATATTAACATAAACATCAAACATCTAAATTTCAGATCTGAAAATAGATTTTCAGATCTTGAAATCTATCTCCCGATTATTCAAAATCTGAATTTCAGATCTAAAAATAATTTTTTAGATCTGAAAATAATTGCACGATCAAGAATCATTTTTGATTTCAAATATTAAAAATAATTTTTTAGATCTGAAATTAATTCTTTAAAGAATATAATTCAAAATTTTAAATCTTAAAAATAGATATTTAGATCTAAAATCTTGATCTTAATCCTGCAACATAATGACCACTCTGATACCACTTGAAGAAAATGCCATCTTATGGCAATTTGTATGTATGCAAAATTTTAAAAATTTTATTTTAAATATAGTAGAATAAAAAATTTTAAATTTAAACTATTTAAATCTAATTAGATCTAATCTAACTAGCATGCATAGAGATCATATCTCATACCAGAATCATTATATATATAAGATCTAGATTTATTTTATTTAGATCTAAATTCTACCTTTGCGCAAATAGATTTTCATCACGATCTAAAAATCATGAATATCTTTTGAGATTTCTTAAAGCCACATACACGTCCGACCTCCACAAGTATCCATACAGGGCTGATCTTGATTAGAAGAATTCGAAGATCACCAAGGTACTAGCTCCCTTGTAGAGCTTTCTTCCTTCAAATCAAATCTGATTTCTTCTTTTCTTCTCAAGAAAGAGGAAGATGATGATGAATGAGAGAAAGGAAGAGGGGAAGAATAGATTCTCCCTCTTGGACGACACCAAGAAGGAGAGGAGGAGGGTGGGCGGCCACAAAGGGAGAGGGGAGATGAATCTTATGATTAGTTAGGGCATCCTCTCAATTTGATCCTATTTATAGACCCCAATCCCTTATCCATCTATTTTTTCAATTTGAATCAAATTCAGATTTCAAAGACTTGAATCAAATTCAAACTTTGAGATACATTAGGATAGAGAGATAAGAGAGAGAGAGGAGAGAGAACCTTAGAGGGGGTGCGCCAACCCTTGGTAGTACCCTCTCTCTCCCTTTTTATTTTCCCATATGCCAAATAAGAAAAGGGGCATCGGCCTCTTGGTTCTCTTGGTCAGTGCTCCATCATATGTCATGTGAGAGGAGAGAAAATCTTGATCTAATTGAGAACTCATCTCCTAATATTCTACATTGGTTCTTAACCAAATTGAATTAGATTTAGTCAAATCCTTATTCGACTAGGAATAGACCCAATTAGAAGCAAATTAAATCTAATTTAATTTGTATAAAGCTGAATCATTAATTAAATGATCAAATCAAATAATTAATGATTAATTCAGCAATAATTACTTATTGTTCTTCCTCTAACTTACTAACCTTTAGTAAGTCCTCTCTTATAACTTTTACAACTTAGTTCAATCATCAATTAAATTGATAATTGGATTTATCTGTGAATCAAATTCATAATCTAATTTTTTGATCAAGTCAAATTCTTTTTGTGTGTGATCTCATAGGTTCTATTCTGTCTGATAGTGAGATATATCATGATCTTCATCATGAATATCATTGAAAACCCTTTCAATAGATTAAAATTTTTTTAACTCATCCAATGAGAATTATTGATCATCGTTTAATTCTCGTAGATCTCACAATCCATCAGTGATGTTTAGCAGTATATATCGGCAATCCTGTAGAATAGAAGAGTTTGAACTTCTAGATGTAGTTAACGTGTGTTCAATTCTTCTATCGTAAATCCCTACAAGATGGAGGTTATGAAAAACTCATTAAATTTCATCATCCATCATATATAATTTTTAATTGGCTCGAGTTTAACTCATGATTTCTTATGAAAACTTTTTTCTGTTAATCACATCGCTGTAGCTACAATCTTAAGAACTCAGCTTCATAAATCATATAGGACTACTCTTTAACTACTAATATCGATAGATCTTATGTAGGTGCGTACCTTACTCCTACAGCGGATCTACTATAGCTAACATACACCGTAAGAATCCACATAGCTAAGAGATCAAGTAAATGTATAATCAATCTATAGCAACCTCACTATGAATAGTCGAGGTACCGTAAATCAAAGAACTACTCACACAACTATAGTATCAAAAAAGCCACTGATGAATGAGTAGACATCTAAGTGATTTTTCATTTTGATCATGCTCCATATTATTATTTTTTAATAACCACCTACACTCTTACTCAATATCCCCACACTATAGACTCGAGACTCGTTTATCCTAAAAAAAATAATCCATACACCAATCTCATCGGATCACTCACAATGTCTGTGATAATCCATCGGTCGAGAGTAATTTAAAAATTAACCATCAATGACACATGTTTCAAATTCTCGACTCTTGAGAATATGTGTCATCTTCTTATTAATTTTTTAGATAATTCAAGGAGACATAATAAGAATGGTATAGAAAATTACCTAATTTTATTAATAAATAAATATATCAAGTATAAATTTATATCCTAGAAAAATATAATGTGTCAGTCAGATTGACTTTTAGAATATACATCTAACACTTTCAGCCTAAAGAAGTAGTACTCTAAAAGCTTGAAGTATCTGAGATAACAAAACATGGAAAGTTCATGCTCAACTGGGAAAGATTGTACTAGGTGTGTGAGGTCATGCACCCTCAAAACATACCACTAGGAGCATTTGGGTGGTATTCTTGTTCCTTGGGCATGGAATTCAATCAACCTCAAAACCTACTATCAGTAAGATGTACTATCGAGTTGATGTAATTCTAACATTTTAATGAAATCTTTTCTTCTTGCAAGAATTTTTATCGAGTGTTTTAGGTTAGAAATCTGGCTTTCATGTCAACCATAGGTCAGACAAGTCTCATAATGACCATCAATGAATACTCTCTAGCATGATTGGATGAGCTACCCTATAGCTCAGTGGAAGCGATACAATTAGTTGTTGAAGAATGTTGTCTGGAAGTAGTAATCCAAGAGGCGGGGGGTAGAGGGGCTGAATTGAGCTTTCAAAAATTTTAGCAATTAAAACAAGTGTATATGCACTAATTACATGCAACTATGAGATGATGTCATGAAGACAATATAAAGCAATAGAATTAAAAGAATGGAAGACACGCAATAGACAAAATCAATCTACAATCACAAAAACATAAAATTTATATTGATTTGGTATAAGACCTAGCACCTACATCTATTTCCCAAGTCTCTCTACTTAAAAATTCTACTATAATCACCAAGATTACAGTACAGTTATTTTTATTGGGATTACAATCAATCCTATCAGTTTTGCATAGGCTCACTAACTAAAATCTTTTCAACTAAGTATCTCCCAATTTAATCTCAATACAATCATCTGATTATATGCTTGGACCAGTCTAGATTCTCTGGAAACTTATTACAACATCAAGAGTACAATACATAACAATCAAAAGCTCAAGAAATAAAAACTCTTTATAGCTTAAGCAAGTTGATGTAGCTGTCTCTTGAATGTGATGACTTTCTCCTTGAATGCTTGAGAGAAGATTGATTAAATGCTTAGAAGAGATGGTTCAACTAGTAGGCCACACAATCAATGCATTCAATCTTTCTTCTCAATTGTATCAAATTGCTAGAAGATTAATTTAAATGCTCTCTTAAGTATTTCTATTTTGTTCTTTCTTATTTTTCACTTTCTTATTACTTTCATATGTTTTATAGTTGTATTCTCCACATAAATACTTCCAAAAATGACTAAAATGTGCAAAATAGTCATTGGAAGGCTCAAAATAGCCATTGGAGCCTTTTTCTAGTTGTTGGAGAAGTTATGCAAAACAATCCATTAGGCTATCAAATGTAGAAGAGTCGACTTTAGACTTTTCGAGGTCTACTCGACTTCTTTAGGGGTCGTCTCTGCTTCATTAAGGATTGACTCATAACTCATAATTTCTTAAAATAGCTCTCTGACATTTGATTGTGATTATTCTAAGGTCAACTCAGCTATTATAGGGGTCAACTCGAGTTTCACTAAAGTT
This sequence comes from Elaeis guineensis, assembly GCF_000442705.2. NCBI lineage: Eukaryota > Viridiplantae > Streptophyta > Magnoliopsida > Arecales > Arecaceae > Elaeis > Elaeis guineensis. Next base: position 113,367,514 of record NC_025998.2, on the reverse strand, counting down.
GACTCAAGAAGTGTCAAGGTTGACTCAAGTTCAAGCTATTTTTCACTACTCTCTATCTTTACCTAAGACTGTTCTAGGATCGACTCTTATTCTATTGGGGTTGACTTGAGTTTAGACCATTTTTTGCAGCTCTTTATTTGGACCCTGAGATCATTCTAGAGTCTGCTTTTATTCTATTGGCGTCAACTTGAATTCACTATTTTTCACTACGTTTTGAATTCACCCCGTGACCATTCTGAGTTGACTATTATTCTATTGGGATCGACTTGAGTTCCACTAAAGTCGACTCAAGATAAGTTGGGGTTGACTCTTGAATTATGAAGATCTCATTTTCGGCATGCTAGAGTTGGCTCAAATATATCAGGATCAACTCTTCCCCTTCATCATTTGTTAAGCATTTTGGAAAACTTCTTCTTTGACTTATTTTGAAAGGGCTTCTTCTTGATTATTTTGTGCAACCTATGAATATAATAAAATTTTCTACAAGCATACTCTCAACCTTTCATTGGTATCAAATATACTTAAAAATTTTGGTACCATCAAAATTAATCTTTGGGCTAATAATTTCACCTTTTTTGATGAAGACAAAATCCTTAAAGTACCAAAAACTAGAAGCAAAGTAAAAATTTGATATGTTTCAAGTTAATGAAGCATAAATAATCGAGTTATATTAATAAAGCTTGATATAAATTCATCATAAGAACATATATTGCTCCTCATTTATATTTGAAGGATGTTCAAATTGACACATGTATTCAAATATTAAGAGAAGAACACCAAATCAATACAAACTTAACACAGTAACTCCCCCTTTCTTGTGTAATTTAACAATCACTCAATTTTAGTTCCTGTAGACCATTTTAATGGTATTCTTGTAGATCCTTTTAATGGTAATCCTTTTTCAATTTTCTTTTTTAATTCTTTTAGTTCCACTGCTTTATCCCCCCTTTTTGTCATTATCAAAAAGAAAATACAAGAGAACACATATACAGAGAACAAATGTATATTAAAGTATATTGAGGCATGCATTGCTCTAAAGTCCAAATGTATAATGACCAAAAGACATAAAAAAGAGAACCAATCCAAAAGCACTTAGGAGCAAAAACAGATGCCTAGGGATCATTCAAGTACAAGATATAAAGGCCTAGCATCCTAGGGGTAAGAAATGAGAGTGAGGTGGGGGTACCTAAGATGAGTCATTGTTAATGAACTTGATAGATTGATTCTTGGCTTTGCGGCGATGAGTGACACGTCTAGTAAATGTGGGATCCCTAGAGGTAGAAGGTTGCCTAGAAGAGGCAGGAGGTCTAGTCTGAATGGGAGGGACAATAGACATAGACTGCTCTTGGCTCCTACGAATAGCTCAGACTACTGCCTCAACATTAGTAACCCGCTGAATCAGATGAGAAATCCATATATGAACATCAGTAATCTGATATTGCATATCTTTAATCATCCTATAAAGAGAGGACATATGAGTCTCCTAACTGACGATAAGAACAAAACTGCTCTCAGCCTGCCGAATAATAACAAATACTATCAAGCTAGTTATATCACTTGGTCAACAATCAATCTTAGCTGATTTGGATCAAGTCTGATAGTGCTGCTCGGCAAAATCTGAGAGGAGGATTTAGTCTGATGCTCTTTGGGTCTCATGGGTGCAGTCTCCTCTGAGGGTCCACCCTCATTATCAGTATCTTTTGCCTTGCCTCTTGGATTTCTTGTTGCTGCACCTTCCTTCATCCATGGACCTTCCACTTTTATACATCTCTTATGTAGTAAGTGGCCATCATAAGTTTTGGTCCTGAACAGAGATTTAGATTTTGCTCCAAACAAGTTGACTCCCTACTCCTGGAACAAAAGATTAAATACCATACCATATGGGAGAGAGACTCCAGGTCGGCTTGCTGATTCGGAAAACTGCCATAGCATTAGTGCAGGGAGGTTGAAAGGAAGTTCTTATGCAATGTGATACATCATCACCATATCTCACTCTATTTCAAAATTGAATCTTCCCATTTTAGGGAAGAACAATCTACAAACCTTGTTGCGAAGAAGTCTCATTTTGATGGATATTTGATTTGCGTAAACTTCACCGACTCTTTAAACATCCTCTTGATCAAGTATGCATCTCAAAGTCATGTCATGGTTCTCCAAATAGTCGGATGAGTTCCCTATAGTAGGCATATGGAGAATCCATCCTAACTCTTCACTGGTGAGGACAATCTAGACATGTTTCACCATGGATTCCACTCAGTTAGTTCCAATGCTTGCATGTCCATAGAATTCATGAACTAGGTTTAGATAGATGGGTATATTGAGTGAGCAAAAATACTCCCAACCCTGCTTTTTAATCTTTCTTCCCATGACAAATCCTTCCTCTTCCAAGAACTTAAAATCTACATATTACTTCTAGAAGAAATGACCCTATCAGAAAGAAGTACCTATGAGAGGGCTAGACGTAGAGGAGTGGTTTCATCTTTAACAATCTGGTGCGATTGATATCTCTAGATCTGGTGTGAGCAACAACAAAGGGAGTAGCACCCTCTTTGGCACTAGGGCTTCCTTGCTCATATTTTTTCTTCTTCAATTAGCATGTGGGGTGCTTCATAGGAGTCATTTGTAGTAGATATTGACTTGTATAAGAGAAAAGGACAAGAAGGGATGGGTTTTGTGGGGTGGGGCTAGGTTGGGGTGGGGTCACTAAAGGGCAATGGAACAGAAGGAACATGACCTTTTGGTCTTGCATATATCAGATTTAAAAATACCATGCCCGATCCTAGAGTGGATTCAAGAAATCCTTCAAGTCAATTCTTGTCTAGGGGCTGACTCATGATTTTGTGAAGCCGACTCCTATGGCATAGGAGTCTATGAGTCTATGAGCTGATCCCTTGTGTCAACTCACAACCCACTAACTTTTTAGGGGCCGACTCTTCGAATCCAAGGTCGACTCCTCGATCTACAAATCAGCTAGAAAGATTTTGATTCAAGAAAATTTCAATCAAAGAGGAGCTAAAGTGATTAAAAATAGGTTGAAAAGAACTTTTGGTTATTCTAGATAAAGATTTCTAACAATTTGTCTCAACTAAAGGGATCACAAAGTCCTAGTTATCTTCTACTCATACAAAATCTTTCTTCACACAAGGGCTTAGTAAAAAATCAGCATAATTATTTTTCAGTTGAAACAAAATTAAGCACAACATCGTTATTACTCACATGATCTCTAATAAATGATGCCTAACTTTAATATACTTAGTTCTTGAGTATAGAATAGGACTCCTAATCAAATTTATAGTACTAGTACTATCACATCTTATGAAAATTTTATTATTTTTGATTCCATAATCTTTTGGTTATTATTTGCTCTATAAGATTTAAGCATAACAATTTCTAGCAGCAATATATTCATATTTTACTGTAGATAATACAATTAAATTTTGCTTTTTGCTAAATTAAGAAACCAAATTAACTTCTAAAATTGATAAGTTCTATTAGCACTCTTTTGATCTAATTTATATCCAACAAAATTGACATCTGAATAATCAATTAGATCAATAATGGACTCCTTAGAATACCATAATCCAATATTTTGAGTTTTAATTAAGTATCTAAAAATTCTTTTAACAGCAACAATGTATGATTATTTTGGATTAGATTGATACCCAGCACACATAGAAACACTAAATATGATATTAGATCTACTAGCAATTAAATAAACATCTTATTATTCTTCTATAAAGTTTAGGATCAATATATTTACCATTTTTCATCTTGGTCAAAATTTCATGAGGAGCTCATAGAAATACCTATCCCTTTGACATTCTTCATCCCAAATTTTTTAAGATTTCTCTTATGTATTACTTTAGTTGATGAAGATCTCCTCATCTATTTGCTTTATTTGGAGTTTGAGAAGAAAAGTTAATTCATCCATCATGATCATTTTGAATTCTTCTTGCATTAACTTGGCAAACTCTTGACACAAGATCTTATTAGTAGCACCAAATATGATATCATCAATAGAAATCTATACAATTAAAAAATCATTCAGCTTTCTTTTAATAAATAAACTAGTATCAACATTTTCTCTTTTGCACTCATTTTCAGTTAAAAGATTGCTTAGCTTTTCATACCATGCACAAGGTACCTGTTTTAAACCACACAAAGCTTTGTTTAATTTGAAAATATGATTTAAAAATTCATGATCTTCAAAATCAGGAAGTTGTTCTACATAAATATTATTAATAATATCACCATTTATGAATATATTTTTAACATCCATTTGAAAAAGTTTAAAATCCATAAAACATGCAAATGCTAACAATAATCTAAAGGGGTGCTTGGTTCACGACCGAAATCGAAATTGGAATGAAAATCAGAATGACTTGAATCAAAATCAGAATGACCAAATCCTCCGAAGTGCTTGGTTCATAATCAGAATCGAAATCGAAATCAAAATTAGAATGAAAATTTGATTCCATAGAAGAGAGTAGGGATTGAGTTTTATGTAAATTGGACCATTCCCATCCCATCCCAAAATCAAAATCGAAATTACAATCAGAATGGAACTCTTCCTAACCAAATGGTTAGAATGGGAGTCACTTATTCTCATTTCGATTCCAGACCCTTACTCCCCCCAACCAAGCACCCCCTAATTTCTTCTAATCTAGTAATTGGAGCAAATATTTCATCAAATTTTTTCTTCTTAATTATATTCTTGTACAACTAATCTAGCTTTATTTCTTATAATATTTTCTTATTTATATAATTTATTTTTAAAGACCCATTTTGTTCAAATTACAAGATGGTTTCTAGATCATTTAACCAAGTCCCAAATATTATTTATTTCAAATTGATTCAACTCTTCTTATATAGCATTAATCCAATTTTCATCCTTTTTAGCTTTACTTATGTTCTTAGGTTCATTTTTATGAAACAAATATAAAATGATTCAATACTTCTGTAATAGATGCTCTAAATCCTAATGCTATGAGATAGATCACTAATAACTAATTCTCTTAGGTGACTATGAGTATACCTCCATTCTTTTGATAATTCATTTATATCTTGTTGAGGAATGTTTATTTGATCTTGGGATTCTTCATCTTCTTCTCCTTCTTCTTGTTCTTGAATCTGTCCTTCTATTTCTTGTGAAGGAGTATCTTTAAGAGTCATATTTTTCATTTCTTTATCAAAAGGGCCTGCATCATCATCCAAATCTATTTTTCTTAATGGAAGATTGTTAGTTTCAAAAATGATATGAATTGATTCTTCTGTTACTAATATTTTTTTATTAAAAATTCTATAAGCTCTACTAGTTGAAGAATATCCTAGAAATATATCTTTACAGATTTTGCATTGAAGTTTTTTAATTTATCCTTACCATTATTCAAGATAAAACTTTAAAATATATAATATTTGATTTTATTTCTTTCCAAAGCTCATAAGAGAGTTTTTTAAAAAGAAAAGGTCTAATTAATGCATGATTGAGAATATAACAAGTAGTGTTAATAGCATCTGCGCAAAAATTTTTATTGCTTTTACAAAGCATGGTCCGTGCCATCTCTTCTAAAGTCATATTCTTTATTCCTACTATTCTATTTTATTGAGATGTCCTAGGGGTTGAGAAATTATATTCAATACCATTTCCAAAATGAAAGGATTTGAAATCATAATTTTCAAATTTGATGTCATGATCACTTCTAATTTTCAAGACACTTGAACCCTTTTGATTGATAATTTTCTTAAATAGTTTTGAAAAAGCTTCATCTTTGTGTACAAGAAATAAAATCCAAGTAAATCAAAAAAAACCATCGATAATCACAAAATATATTTCTTGCCACATAGGCTTATAATCCTAATTGATCCAAATAAATCCATATACAATAATTTCATTGGTCTAACGGTTGAAATAATATTTTTAGATTTAAATGATGATCTAGTTTGCTTACCAAATTGATATGCATCACAAACCTTGTTCCTTCCATTGGCAAACCATTTACTAAATACTTTTTTAAAAATTTAGCAATTAAATCCATGCTTGTGTGACATAATCTATGATACTAAATCTAGTTAGATTCATTTATTTTGGCATTCATAACTACTAGACAATGCATATTATCCTTGGGCAAATCATCAAGATCAACCAAATATATATTTTCATATCTATATCCTATGAATTTGATATCATTGTCAATGGAACTAGTTACAATGTAATAAGATAATTTTAAAAAAAAATTAAAATCTTTATCACATAATTGATCAAGTAAATTATGTTTTAATCTATGATCAACAAGTAATATATTTTCAATATAAGTAGACGTGGTAATCTGAATATTACTAAGACCAATGATTTTTTTCTTTTCTCCAAAGGTTACACCCTCTCCATCTTTAGCTTTTAGGATGATTAATCAAAATTCATCTTCTGTCATGTGCTTTGAGTATCCACTATCCAAATATCATCTTTATTTTGTTGCATCAGATGCAAAGCACCTAAAAAATAATGATCATTTTTTTAACCTAGATATTCAAACTATCTTCAGTCCTTTGAGGTTAGTAGACTTAGTTTGTTTTGGAATACAAATTTTAGAACAAGAAAATTTTCAATTTTCTTTAAGTGGCAGTCAAAAGCTTGATGTCCAGCTTCATTACATTTAAAGCACATAATTGAATGATTTTTAAAGGTGGGTCTCACAAATATATTCTTTAAAAGCTTTTTATTTTTTAAAGAATTGAAACCCAATCTGGCTTTATCATACACTACTTTTTGACTTTCTATAATCATTTGCAATTTTTTTAGAACTCAACATAAATCCATCAACAATTGGTTCAAATTTTTCTGCTTCTTTCTTGAGCATTTCATTTTCTTTAATCAAATACTTCTTTTTCTTGAAGAAAACAATCTTTTTCCTTTGGAAGTCATTTTTCCCATCAACCAAAATTTGATTTAGCTTTTTGAGTTCCTTATTTTTAAAACAACTTTTTCAATTCCTCGATTAATTCATAGAATGCATCTTACAATTCTTCAAAAGTATATTCAAGGAGATTTTCAAAATATACCTCATTTTCATATGTCATAAAGCATAGATTGGCAACTTCTTCCTTTTCAGCTTCTTCTTTGGAGCTTGAATTATTACTATCGCTCTATGTTGCAAATATTATTATTTTTTTTTACTTTTTGAGGCCTTTCTTGAGTATGGGGTAGTTAATTTTAAAGTGTCCAAGCTTTTCACATTCATAGCATAAGGCTAGTTGCTCTTTTTATTTTTCTTTATTTGCTTGCCCTTTAATTAAGCCTGTCTTCTTAAATCCATATTTTTTTTCATGAATCGTCTGAATGTTCTTACTATCATGGCCAATTTATTTTTATTGTTAGTTTTCTCTAACTCATCACTTTCATCTTCATCATTGATCATGGATTTTAGAGCTATTATCTTCTTTTTCTTGGTATCTTCTTCTACATTTTGGTGCATGCTCAACTCATGAGTCATGAGTTGAGCATATGAGTTCTTGCAAAGGTGGTTTGTTTAAATTTTTTGCTTCTTGTATTGCTGTCACCTTGGCTTTCCAATTTTTTGACAAAAATCCAAAAATTTTATGCATAAGATAACTATCAGTGTAATCCTTGCCAAGACATTTTAAACCATGAATAATATTAGTGAACCTTGTACATTTCATTGATGGATTCAATAGTTCTATTTTAAATAATTCACACTTATTTATAAGCATATTAACTTTTGATTATTTCACTTGATTTATATCCTAATGGAGAATTTCAAGTCTATCCTAATCTCTTTAGCAAAAATATAAGTAGAAATATGATTAAGTTCATTAGCATCTCATGCACTAGGATTGAGCACAGATCAGATTTTGTCAGATCCAGAAAAAAATTTTATCCGATTGAACCCAATCGAGTTGAAGAAAATTCAACCCGCTGCCGATCGTTTATCATATATAAACCATTTGAAATCAAAGTGAATGGTTTACTACGGGTTCAGATGAGTTGTGCCAGTTTGGACTTCAATGTTAATCTAATGTTGATTTTCAATCCAATACTAGCCTACTTAAGCTTATTTATCTTTTTTTTATCAATTTAATGCAAAAAAAGCCTAAACCTTTAGAATGAAGTCTAAACAAAGTATTCAAGTATTGAAGTCTAAATGATGCCATCCAAAATAAAAAATAAGTTTATAAATACTACATCAGTTGGGTTCGATTTTATATTGGTTAAAAATGTAAGAACCGAATCCGATCATAAATAATCAATTTTTATAAACTTCAATCCGATTTCATCCGATTTATGTCTTTCAACCAATCAAACCGACATTTATTGGATCGGATTGGATGGGTTTCTTTCGATTTCAGTTATTTGCTCAATCCTATCATGCACAATATAAAATATTCATGATCTTAGCATTTAGTTTGACCATTCTTTTATCAAGATCATCCCAATTCTTTTTAGCTTGAGAGAAGGCACACCATCAATCAAAATATTGGATGTGTGAGGTCCATTAATTATGACATTCCACATATTATAATCTAGCTCTCGAATAAAAATTTTCATGTGTGCCTTCCAATAAATGAAATTTGTGCTACTAACAAAAGGTGGTCTATTGTTGATTGACCTTCACTAAGAGAAATACCAATCAGGGTTATCATGATCTTTAACTCTTGATTGTTACATCAAATAGACTGAGTATCTCATTTTGATACCACTTGTTGCCCAAAAGTAGCAATTCAAAAGGAGGGGTGAATTAGGTTTTCACAAATTTTAGCAATTAAAACAAGTGCATATGCACTAATTTGTATGTAACTATAAGATGATGTGATAAAGCAATATAAAGCAATAGAATTGAAAGAATGGAAGACACATAATAGATGAAAAACATAAAATTTATCATGGTTCGTTGCAATGCCGAGCATATACATCCACTTCCCATCTCCCTACTTGGGAGTTCCACTATAATCACCAAGATTGTAACCAATTGTTTTCACCTGGATCATAATTAACCCATCAATTTTGCACAAGCTCACCAATTAAAACCTTCCCAACTAAGTTTCTCTCAACTTATTCTCAACACAACCATCCAATTATGAGCTTGGACTAGCCTAAATCCCCTAGTTTCTATTTCCTATAAACTTGTTACAACACAAAGAGTACAATAGATAACAATTAAAAGCTCAAAAAATAAAAACTCTTTGCATCTCAAGGAAGTTAATGTAGTTGTCTCTTGAATGTAATGACTTTCTTCTTGAATGCTTGAGAGAAGCTTGATTAAATACTTGGAGGAGATGGTTCAACTAGTAGATCACACAATTAATGCCTTCAACCTTTCTTCTCAATTATGTTGAATTGCTAAAAGATTGACTTGAATGCTCTCTTAAGTGTCTCTATTTTGTTTGTTCTTCTTTTTCACTTTCTTATTGCTTTCATATGTTTTCTCATTAAATTTTCCACATAATACCTCCAAAAATGACTAAAGGGGGCAAAATAGCCATTAGCAAACTCAAAATAGCCATTGAAGCCTTTTTTTAGCTATTGAAGAAGTTATGCAAAACTAGTCATTGGGCTATCAGACATACAAGAGTTGATCATAGATATTCAAGGTTCGACTTAGCTTCTTTAGGGGTTGATGTAGCTTCTCGAGGGTCAACTCATAATCCATAGTTTTTTAGAATGGTTCTCTATAGTTTGACTATGATCATTTAAGGATCAATTTGAGTTTCACTGGAGTCGACTCGAGAAGTGTTAGGGTCGACTTGAGTTTAGGTTATTTTTTACTGCTCTCTATCTTCATCCTAAGATCATTATGGGGTCAACTCTTATTCTATTAGGGTCTACTTAAGTTCAGAATATTTTTTATAGCTCTCTGTCTATACCTCGAGGCTATTATGGGGTCGAATCTAGTTCTATTATGGTCAATCAAGTTTAGGCTATTATTCTCTACTTTCTGTCTTCACCTTGAGACCGTTCCAAGGTCAACCCTTAGTTTGTTGGGGTCGACTTAAGTTTCACTGGAGGTAACTGCAGATATGCCAGGGTCAACTCTTGAATTGTGTAAATCTCATTTGGGATGTGCCAAAGTTGGTTGAAATGTATCAGGGTCGACTCTTCTCCTCCATCCTTTGTTAAGCATCTTGGGAAACTTCTTCTTTGACTTATTTTGAAAGGGTTTTTTCTTATTACTTCAAGCAATTTATGAGCATAAAGAAAATTTCTACAAGAATACTCTCAAGTTTGCATTAGTATCAAATGTACTCAAGTATTTTGGCATCATGAAAATCAATTCTTAAGTTAATAAAGAAGCTACCCAACAATCCCAATGCTTATTGCCAAAAAGCCTTAGAGACCAACCAACCCACATAGGTGTAATGGTCTCTCGACAACCTTCGAGACCTATGGGCAGGATGGACCTTGCCAAATCCTATGCATATAAAGCCTCGAGGACCAACAAACCCATGCAAGAGGAATGCTCTCTTGATGGCCTTCTAGGCCTATGAGTGGGACGAACCGAGCTAGGTCCCCATGCCTACAAAATCTCAGGGACCAACTAACCCACATCGCAAAGTGATCTCTCGATGACCTTTTGTGTCTATGGGTGGGATATATCGGGCTAGACCCCTATGCTTGCAAAGCCTCGAGGACCAACCGACCCACACAAGTGAAATGGTCTCTCAATGACCTTATGGGCCTATGGGTCAGACTGATTGAGGTAGGCCATCACTCCTGCAAAGCCTCGGGGACCAATCAATTCACATAGGTGGAACGGTCTCTCGACGATCTTTTATGCCTATGGGCAAGATGAATCGAGTGAGGCCCTTGTACCTTCAAAGCCTCAAGGACCCAACAACCCACACAGGTGAAATAGTCTTTCGACGACCTTCTGGGCCTATGAGTGAGATGGATAGAGCTAAGCCCCCACATTTATAAAGCCTCAATGACCAACTAACCTACATAGGCGGAATGGTCACATAATGACCTTTTGGGCCTATAGGTAGGATGGATTGATCACAAGCCCCCACATCTATAGAAGCCTCAATGGTCCATCGACCTACAGGAAGGATGGTCCAGGTGCTTTTGATTCCTACACTAAAGTCACCATGACCTATTAACCTAGAAAGAGAGAGCAGCATGAGCACATGTCCCAGTGCCTATAGAAGCCTCGATGGCCCATCAACCAATAAACAAGATGTCCAAGTACTTCTAATTCCTACACTGAGTCACAGTAGCCTACTGACCTACTCAAAAGGATCAGTCTGAGCACAGGCCTCCATGCTTGCAAGCCTTAATGATTGTCTAGCCTACAAGCAAGATGGCCTCATGTGATTTGTTTTCCCACACCTAAGCTATGGAGAGCCAACTGACCTACATTAGAGGAGCAATCCAAGCACTTGGTGGCTTAAGCTAATCACTCGAAGATAGATCAGCCCCAAGCAAAAGCATCAGCATTCAACTATCTAGATTAGAGCCTCCACCAAACAAGTAGCAATCCATGCTCATGGCATGGATAGCTCGGAAGTCAGGTGCCCTGGTGGGCATGCACCAAGTCAACACCTTAGTACAGTGCCACCAAGGCTAGGGGCTAGATCTCTAACAATCTCCACATAGTTGATCATCAAGATTGGCACTTGGGGGACAAACCTCAGAGCTATTTCAATGACAGGACTATAATAGCACAACAAAAGAGCAACTAGACATCAAAGGACAAAACATGGAGAACAAGCTTTTTAGGTTCTAATTACAAGGTGTTAGCTCGATATCCAAGATCACTTACAAAAAAAAAAAGTAAAAGCCCTTAAATGACAACTAGATGCATCAAGGTAGCAGTCCAGCTGAGCACTACACCTTAATAGGAAGCAACTTGAGGATGGCCAGACCCTCCCCAACTGCAACATCTAGGAGTCTAGCCTCTACCTCATGCTCCCTCTCCTTAGATAGTCTAAGGATCCAATAGAGAAGACCTTAGCTAGGCCACTACAATTGCTCAACGACCTCTCTCAAATGCAATCCATCGATTGTGCAGCCTTTTGACCTTGGCAGCTCTTTGGTGGTCAGTCTGTAACTCTCTCAATAAAGTGGAGACCCTTTGGTCCACCTCTTATGAGAAAAACTCCATTGTCTTGAGCTCTACCTCCACCAATGCCACCCTATGGTGGGAATTGTAGCTCTCTCCACCACCAATCTATTCTAGAGAAGCCACCTTTTGGATGGCTTCTTCAAGAGAAGCTTGTAGCATCTCCAGTTGCTCAGGCACCTCATCTACCAGTGTATAACTCATGGAGGCAAGACCTAGTGGCAAACTAGGCAACAAGCAAGGAGGTCGGCTGAGGCAGCCCGAGCTTCATAGTTCGAAGATCAGCCCAGATTCCATAATTCCTCCATTGGCCCAAACTCTATTGCTTGGTGCCTTAGCTCAAACTCTATAGCTTGAACTCCAAATTCTGATTCCGCAACTTAAACTCTATACCCATGCTCCTCGGCCTGGACTCCATAGTTTGACCCCCAATCCAAACTCCGAAACTTGGCTCCTCAACCCAGGCTCCACAATCTGGTTCCTTGGCCCAAACTTCACAAGTCGGCTCCTTAACTAGGCCTCATTATCTGACTTCATGACTTGGAAAGTAGTCCTACTCTCATGGCTCGATTCAATAAGCCCATAGTTGGTTGTCCAAGTTCACTCTTCTACTTTCTTCACATGAGCTGCTAAGCCACTTTAGTCTCAAAAGGAGGGGGTGTATTGATCCAAGGATTGATTTTGATGAATATAAAATATTTGAGTATTTATTTTGATACTAATAAGTTGTTGAAGTTTATGTTAAGAATATTTTAGGAAGCCAAAGGCACTCTTAGAAAGTATTTATGAATGCCAAGTTATAAAAGTCAAACAAAGTAAATGAAAGAAGCTATACCATTAGAAATCAAGTGAAAGAGGTTAAGAGCAAACTTCAAACTTTAGATACACTACTAGAAATCAGCCTTTCACCAAGGAATCTATCCCTTGGAAAATCACTAAGAGATTAGAAAGAGATTTTCAAAGGAATGTTAAGTTGCATCCAAAATCTAGTTTCACTATGGAATCTTTGATCAATTTACGAGGGATTTACTAACCTTGATAAATTTGTAAGAGATTAATAAGTGATTACTTTAATAATTTTCATTGAGGGATTTGTAAGAAAAATTATGTGCATCAAAGATTTATCAAGGGATGAATCCCCTGATGCTGATAAGATATTTTTAAAAATAAAAATGATTATATTAAAGAGAAATTTTTCCATAGAAATTCTTTAGTGATATTAAAATCTAGTTAATGTTAACTCTATGAGAATTGAAAGTATTAGTGATGACATAATAGTGACAATATAAAAAATTGACGTATTTAATCCACTATCATAACATCAAAAGTAAATGAGGCATTTAACTCTTTGCTAAAGAAATCCTATGATCTGATCAGAAAGAGAGAAAAAGGTATAAGAATTAGCAAAAGCAAAATTTTCACATCTTTAATTTTATTGTTCATTTAAAATTGAGTTACATAATTATATTCATAAGGATAAGATATGTCCTTACTCAAGCTTGGTCGGATTCATCTTCCCAATTTCAATATAACTCACTTTCCTAAAATTAACATGACTAGTAGAAATAAACTTGTGAAAACTAAAATTCAATAGATGATAGATTTCAACTTCTATACAAACTTTACCTTCTATTACTCCATATGATTCCTTATAGATTAGGATATATACTCGATCAAAATCTTATCCAAAAGAAAAATTTTTAGTTTGATCGATCCATTTTAGATCCTAAGTAAAGAATTTGGATCTGATAGCTAGGCCACCCCTTATTAGGGGGCATAATTACGTATATCTCAAAAAAAATTTTGATTTTAAAAAAAGATCATCAAAATCAAACATTACATGATCAAATTATGCCTTCCAAAAATTTAGCTTATGACTTGGCTTTCAACATGATTGATCTTACACATACATCCTATCCATCTCTATCCGTAGTATCCAACATGGTCCACATTAAGTCCCATGATCCTCCTGTACCACATGAAGATAATGTTTAATTTAGCTAGCTAATTTAGCTAGCTAATTTAGCTAATTTAATTTAGCTAGATGATATACATGTATGACACAAAAGCTCAAGAAGCTTGCTTTAGGCATGAAATGACATCATGACAAACTATAATAAATACAAATGATTGTAACATGCAATATAATTTAAAGAAGTTATCAATGTTTATCAACTTATAGACTAGGAGATTTATGAATAATTGGAAAAAATTAGAAAAAGTAAAAAAGTATTGCATTCAATGTCTTTTGAATTGATATTGTCCATAGGAGATTTGAATCAGACTGAATATAATATTTGAAGTGATTTAATTTGAGCTTGAGCCCAATCCCAAGTGGGTCCTTTCCTATTCCTCACAAGCTGGCCCATTCCCAAGTGATTTAGAAAAAAAATGGTGCCCTTTTCTATTCCACCCAAGCGGGTCCATTTTAAAAATGTAGAAGCCATAGCTAACATCTAAGCTTCCCTATTTAGCTATTCCAAGCCTCCCACTTGATTGAGAATCTTGAGATGGAGAAAACAGAGGGAAAACTGGTAAAAAAAAGGAAAAATCAAGGAAAACACAGGACAAACAAAAAAAGTCAAAAGGTAAGAGATTTTCCCATATGGTCTAATCAATTTTCTTTATTTCATTCTCTTTCTTCAAAGATCCCTAGGAAAGGACAGCATCTGAGGGAGATGGGAGGGGTTTCTTAGGTTCCCATTGAAGTTTTCTCTCTAGCATATGGGATTTTGTGGGAGTTGTGGTAGCATGAGTTGGTCCCTTTAGGTTTTGAGAGCTTAATCCAAAGGTAAGACTGTCACACCTCTGATCCAAGATCGTGAGTCAAGGATCATAACAATCGTTGCATATTTATGAGGAACTCTCTCCACAAGCATACAAGATATTTTCAAAATGATATCAATGCATCACAGTAGAGTTCATAATAAATTTGGTCCAATATTTAACTAACTAAAATCAACTTTAGTCTCTTACAAAATTATAATAATATTCGAAGATCTTACATCAATTACATCTCAAATAATAATCTTATAAAAAATATAAATTTATATTATCAACTCTCGCTTCTAACTTACTCCCAAAATAGTATCCATATTTATAATTAAGAATCTAAATCTAAAAAATAAAAAAGAGAGGTAATGAGCTCGACAGTCCAGTAAGTAATGAATATCTTAACTAGATATTCCGATATTATCATATGATGTGTGTTCAAAAATAATGCCATGAATGAATGTAAAGCATATTTCAAGCTTACTTAAATAAAATAAATAGTTTTAGATATTCATATATATATACATAATTATAAATCTAATTCGAATCAAAATATATATAACTTAACAATCAAAACTACGACCACACTTATTCTTATGGTAGGGCTCAAAATAGAGTGCCAACATATAACCCCTATTGGCAAGGTCCAAAAATCAATGCACATCCTCTATTAGCAAGGTCTAAAAGCCAACATGTAACCCTATTGGTGGGGTCAAAAAACTAGCACAATCTTCATTGGTAGGATTCAAAAATTAATATATAATCCCCATCAGCAGGGTTCAGAATATAGTCAAACTGAGAGCATAAATCTAATCCGTATCAAACTATTTTTACAATAGAATATGTAGATATCATAATTTTACTGAAAATATACATGGTCCATAATAAATCAATAAATCATGATATTTCATAAATCACTTTTCATTCAAAACATGGTTTCATAAATCATATGTAATTTAAAGATTGATATTTGCTTTCAAAATAATTATGAAATATCTCAAGAAGATGGTTCAGTATTTATCTTTCATAGAAGATTTAAAGTGCAGATCACTTAATCTTAAGGAAATTCTTCAGGCCCTATTATTCAAAATTATATTTTTATATTAATTTTAATTCATAATTAAATTAAAATAAAATCATAAATTAAAACTCACTTAAGATCAAACTAAAAATTGGGTGTGTTTTTCGAATCAAATTTCTAAAATAGGATCAAAATAATCATGGAATATAGATCTCCAATTTCATAAATCTAAAAAAAGAAAGAGAGACAACAAGCATGGTAGAGAGAGAAAATATTGAAGAGAAAAAAAATAAATCTTAGTGAGAGAAAGTCTGTAGAGAGAGAAAAGATTAGAGAGAGGAAGTGAAACTTTTAGAGAGAGAAATGTGGGATTCAAATTTAGAGCTGGGAGAGAGAAGAGAGAGGATCTCTCTCTTATTTTCTTTTTCTTTTTTCTTTTTCTAGTTTTCTTTCTTTTTTTTTTCTCTTTTTTTTCACTTATGTATTTTCCTTTCCATTGCTTCCCAACTTCATGCTAATTCTAGCACGTGCAATGCATGTGCTAGCCCAATTCCTTTTTGTCTTTTTTTTTTGGCTGAATTTGAGACTAGGGTATTACATTCTCTCTTTAAAAAAAAATTCATCCTCAAATTTTTTTTTGTTTAAATTTAAAATAATTAAGAATTACTTTTAGCTCAAGTCATAGTCTTCCCCTAATCATAATATCCTTCTAAATCAAATTACTATTCTGATCAATTTGAAAACAATTCAAACCACTATGCCTTCCACTTCCCTCTTTGATTCAAAATCTATCAATGCACTTGTGTAAAATCTAAGTTTTTAAGTTATCACAATCAATATAAATTATCATCCTAATGTCCCCAATATCTATTCATCTACACTTATCTTATGTCTAATTCTTCATATCATAATTTATCCACTTTTGCTTTGATACCATATTAATTACTCTGATACCATATTAATTGTCATGCTTTCGATTCGAGATCATGAGTCAAGAGTCATAACAACCACTACATACTTATGAGAAACTCTCTTCACAAACATGCAAGATATTTTAAAAATGATATCAATGCATAAGTGGATAAATAATAAATTTATTCTAAAATTTAATTAATCAAAATTAACTTTAGTCTCTCATAAAATTTAAATAATATTTGAAGATCTTACATCAATTACACCTCAAATAACAATCTTATAAAAAATATAAATTTATATTGTCAACTCTCGTTTCTAGCTCACTTTTAAAATAGTATCCATATCTATAATTAAAAATCTAAATCTACAAAATAAAAGAAAGAGATAATGAGCTTGACAATCTAGTAAGTAATGAATATCTTAAGTAGATATTCTAAATATTATCATATGATGTAATATTCAAAAATAATATCATGAATGAATGTAAAACATATTTCAAGCTTGCTTAAATAAAATAAATATTTTAAGTATTCATATATATATAATCATAAATTTAATTTAAATCAAAATATATATAACTCAATAGTCATAACTACGACCACACTTATCCCCGTAGTAGAGTCCAGAATAGAGCGCCAATATATAACCCCATTTGCAGGATCCAAAAATCAACGTATAACCCCCATTTGCAGGATCCAAAAATCAACGTATAACCCCCATTCATAGGGTCCAAAATCCAATGCACAACCTCCATTAGTAGGGTCCAAAAATCAATGCACAACTCTCATTGATAGGGTCCAAAAATTAATGTATAACCTCCATTAGTCGGGTCTAGAATATTGTTAGGTTGAGAGCACAAATTCTGTATCAAACCACTTTTTTGCAATATAATATATAGATATCATAATTTTACTGAACATATTCATATTCTATAATAAATTATGATATTTCATAAATCAATTGTCATTCAAAATATGATTTCATATATCATACATAATTCAAAGATTGATATTTGCTTTCAAAATACTTATGAAATATCTTAAGAAGATAGTTCATTACTTACCTTCACAAAAGACTGAAATAACGGATCGATTAATCTTAAGGAGATTCTTCAGAATCTATTATTCAAAATTATATTAATTTTTATATGTTGCTCCTAGATTGATTTTGATGACTACAAAACAGTTTGAAGGGATACAAATATTTTTTATTTGAAAAAGACCTTATGCTCTACAGGGGCAAAATCGTAATTTCATCAAAACTCTGATTTGATAGCATCATCGTGTAGAACAAATGATATGTAATCTATTGGTGAAAGTTTCATGGTTTTTGGACTTATATTTTTGGAGTTATGAAGGTTTGAAGTTCATGAGTCGACTCATGAGTCAACTCATGAAACTATGAGCTGATTGGCACGCAAAGATTAGCCATGGCACGCTGGTTTTCTGGCTTGGCACGACCTGTGAGTCGACTCATGAGTCGACCCACAAGTCATGAGTCGACTCATGAGTCGACTTCTGCTGTTTTGGGCCAAGAAAATCCAGAAACCAAATCTCTGGACTTTGCAACAGAGGTCGACTCATGAGTCGACCCCTGAGGCATGAGTCGACTCATGAGTCGACTCATATGACGGGATTTGCCTGTAACGGCTAGTTTTTGGTCAGATTTGGTTGCTTTTTAATGCTGCTTTTTGTGCTCTAACGGCTCTTTTTCTGCCTAGTTTGTTTTTCCTTGTCTCTTAAGGCTATAAAAGGTTTCAAAAGGTGGAAAACAAAAAGAAGAGAGATCAAAATATCCAAGAGGCATTCAAGTGATTTGAAAAGAGAAAATCAAGAGCATTCAAGAGGGCATTCAAGTGCATTCAAGAGAAGGTTTTTCAAGCCAACTACTCAACATCATACAAGAGCTCATTTAAAAGCCTTCAAGAAGCCATCAATCAAGCTCACCAACTCCTCAAGCATTTACTTCATCTCTCATCCACTTTGAGGAAATCCAAGAGGGGCTTCTTCATTTGAGTAAAGCGTATTTATTGTTATATTCGCTCACTTAAGGAGTTATTCTTGTACTTATTTATGCTCTAAACTGATTTTATCTTGTGAGTAATTGTTTTTGTTTTGGAGGGTTTTCAAAACAAGGAAAGGTTGATCCGAACCTGAAATCGGAGTGTATTGGGTCGGCTTGTACCCGAAAAATAAGTGGACTAGCTTGGGATAGCTAGTGTCGGAGTTTCCGACGGTTGTATTCGGGTTGAATACAAAGTATAGTGGATTGGAATTCCCAAGTAGGAGCTTGGGGAGTGGATGTAGGTGCAAGGTTAGCACCGAACCACTATAAATCATTGTGTTTGTGGCATGCTTTATTGTTTCTCTTTAATTCTCCATTATATCCTTGCATTCTTGTTTTAAGTAATTAATCTCAAACTAAAGTCTCTCTCCTCATTCATCAAGCTTTTGATATATAATTTTTACAAGTAATTAGTTAAGCCTAAAATTTTTAAAACCCAATTCACCCCCCCTCTTGGGTTGCATAGCTGGACAACAAGTGGTATCAGAGCCCGGTGCTCTAGCCCTTCTTTGATCTAACAATTAAAGAGCCAAAGATCTATGGCAACCCACGTCGGCACTTCTCTAGCCGAGAGGCAATCTACCAACCGACCTCCACTTTTTAATGGGTCTAATTACACCTATTGGAAAGCTCGGATGAAGATTTTCATACAAGCACTAGACTATGATATGTGGAGTATCATAGTGAACGGTCCACACATACCCACCAAGATAATAGATGGTGAGGAGTCAACCAAACCCGAAAGAGAATGGGATGAGGTTGATAAGAAATTGGCACAGTTAAATGCTAAAGCTATGAATGTTCTTTATTGTTCACTTGATGCAAATGAATTTAATCGCATTTCTACCTATGCATCTGCTAAAGAAATATGGGATAGGTTAGAAGTAACCCATGAGGGAACAAATCAAGTAAAGGAGTCTAAAATAAACATGCTTGTACATAAATATGAGTTATTTAAAATGGAGCATGATGAGTCCATAACTGCTATGTTTACTCGCTTTACTGACATAATTAATGGTTTGAAGAGTCTTGGCAAATCTTATACTAACAGTGAGCTTGTAAGGAAGATTCTCAGGTCATTGTCAAGAACCTGGGAAGCCAAGGTGACTGCTATCCAAGAAGCAAAGGACTTGAACACTCTACCTCTAGAAGAGCTTCTTGGATCCTTGATGACTCACGAGCTTAGCATGAAGCAACATCAAGAGGATGAAGTCAAAAAGAAGAGAACCATTGCCCTCAAATCCACAGCCTCTCCTGATGAAGAAACTGACGACACAGAAGATGAAGAACAGGATGAAGAAATGGCACTCATCACCCGAAGATTCAAGAAGTTCCTAAGAAAGAGGAAACAGGGGATGAGAAAGAGACCTTTCACAAAAGGGAAACAAAGCAAAGAGAAAGAAAAAGATCAACCCCTTATATGCTATGAGTGCAAGAAGCCGGGGCATTTCAAATCCGAATGTCCACAATTGAAGAAAGGTCCCAAAAAGTTCAAAAAGAAGGCAATGATGGCCACATGGAGTGCGAGCGACGACTCAAGCTCCGATGAGGAGACCTCAACATAACAAGCCAACCTGTGCCTTATGGCACACGATAATGAGGTAATTTCTGAAACCCCTAGTGAATTTACTTTTGAAGAATTGCATGAAGCCTTCAATGATTTAATTGATGAATTGAAGAAACTAGGAATGAAAAACAAAGAACTAAAATTGAAAAATCAGTCTTTAGTAAAACAAGCAGAAAATCTTTCAATTGAAAAATCTACTTTGCTTCAAGAGAACCAAAGCCTAAAGAATGATATTAATAAGCTAAAACCTATAGTAGATAAATTCACCTTAAGTTCAAACAAACTAAATATGATTCTTAAAAATCAAAAGGCCGTATATGATAAGGCCGGACTTGGCTATAACCCCTTAAAGAAACAAAAATTTCTGAAAAATATTTATGTAAATTATTCAAGTAACAAGCCTACCAATACTACTTGTTTTAAATGTGGTAGAATAGGACATAAATCTTACACTTGTGCAAACATAACTGTAAAGAAAATATGGGTTCCAAAAGGAACCATCTTGACTAACCAAAAAGGACCCAAGAAAGCTTGGGTACCTAAAACAAAAACTTGATATTTGTTTGCAGGTGTGTCTAGCATCCCATGGAGAAAACAGGAAATGGTATCTGGACAGTGGATGCTCGAGACACATGACTGGTGATGAATCACAATTCATCACGCTTGATGCTAAGGATGGAGGGATGGTCACCTTTGGAGATAATGGCAAAGGAAAGATCATCGGGATAGGTAACATTGGTATCACTCCCTCCAAATATATTGAAAATATTTTGTTAGTTAAAGGTTTAAAGCATAACTTACTTAGCATTAGTCAATTTTGTGATAAAGGGTATAAAGTAGTTTTTGAATCATCTGTTTGTATTGTGACTAGTCCTATTAATGATGGCATCAAATTTATAGGACATAGACATGGCAATGTTTATATGGTAGATCTAAATGATTTAGTCAAATTAGACATGCAATGCCTAGTATCCTTAAATGCTAAAGTTAATGAGACTAGTTGGCTTTGGCATCGTAGACTTGCTCACATTAGCATGCATTCTCTTTCAAAATTAATTAAGAAAGAATTAGTTCATGGCTTGCCTAAACTGAATTTTGAAAAAGATAGGATTTGTGATGCATGTCAACTAGGTAAGCAAACTAGAGTTTCATTTAAATCCAAAAACATTGTTTCAACTTCTAGACCATTAGAGCTTTTGCATATGGATTTATTTGGACCAACTAGAACCACAAGTCTAAGAGGAAAACGATATGGTTTTGTAATAATAGATGATTATTCACGTTTTACTTGAGTTTTCTTTTTGGCACACAAAGATGAAACTTTTCATATTTTCACTAAATTTCATCGAAAAGTCACTAATGAAAAAGGATTTTCAATTCAAAATATTAGAAGTGACCATGGAACTGAATTTGAAAATCAAGACTTTGAAAAATTTTATGATGAGAATGGAATCGGCCATAACTTCTCTGCTCCTAGAACACCCCAACAAAATGGGGTAGTTGAAAGGAAAAACAGAACCTTAGAAGAAATGGCCCGTACCATACTTTGTGAAAGCAACCTTCCAAGATATTTTTGGACGGAAGCTATTAACACAGTATGTTACATTTTAAATCGTGCTTTGATCAGACAATTTTTAAAGAAAACCCCCTATGAACTTTGGAAAGGAAGAAAACCAAATATTGCATATTTTCATGTTTTTGGCTGCCGATGTTTTGTATTAAATAATAGCAAGGAAAGACTTGATAAATTTGATGCAAAATCAGATGAAGCAATCTTTCTGGGTTACTCCTCTACTAGTAAAGCTTTTAGAGTTTTTAATAAAAGAACTTTAGTAGTTGAGGAGTCCATTCATGTTGTCTTTGATGAATCTAACGATCTTCCTTCAAGGAAGAATGAGGGTGTTGATGATGCAGATCCATTAATAGAAGGTATGAAGGAGATCACTCTGAAAGATTCAGCCACTCCAGAGAACAAGGGACAAGAAGACAAACAAGATGAGAGAGGTGAAGAAATTCAAGAACAACCTCAAGGTACAGATGACCTACCCAAGGAATGGAGGTATGTTCACAACCACCCTAAGGAATTAATTATTGGTGATCCTATGCATGGGGTAAAAACTCGTTCTTCACTAAGAGAAGTGTTTAATCATTGTGCTTTTGTATCTCATCTTGAACCAAAAACCATTGAAGAAGCTGAAAAAGATCATAATTGGATTAACGCAATGCAAGAGGAACTTAATCAATTTGAAAGAAATAATGTTTGGACTTTGGTTTCAAGACCTAAAAACTGTTCAATAATTGGCACAAAATGGGTCTTTAGAAACAAATTAGATGAGCATGGTAATGTAATTAGAAATAAAGCAAGATTGGTTGCTAAAGGATATAATCAAGAAGAAGGAATTGATTTTGATGAAACCTTTGCACCTGTTGCTAGATTAGAAGCTATCAGACTTCTACTTGCATATGCTTGCTTTATGAAGTTCAAATTATTTCAAATGGATGTTAAAAGTGCATTTTTAAATGGATTTATTGCTGAAGAAGTTTATGTAGAACAACCCCCTGGATTTGAAAATCATGCTTTTCCTAATCATATTTTTAAATTAAATAAAGCTTTATATGGATTAAAACAAGCACCTAGAGCATGGTATGATAGACTAAGCAAATTTTTACTCAATAATGGTTTTTCAAGAGGTAATGTAGATACAACCCTCTTTATCAAAAGAAATCAAAATGATATGTTAGTTATACAAATTTATGTTGATGACATAATTTTTGGGTCTACTAATGAATCTCTTTGTCAAGACTTTGCTAAGCTTATGCAGGGGGAGTTCGAGATGAGCATGATGGGAGAACTCACCTTCTTCCTCAGACTCCAAATCAAACAATCAAAAGAGGGAATCTCTATCACTCAAAGCAAGTACACCAAGGAACTACTCAAAAGATTTGGAATGGAGAACTCCAAACCCATTGGCACACCAATGAGTCCCTCATGTAAGCTTGACAAGGATGATGAAGGTAAATGTGTAGACTTAAAATACTATAGAGGCATGATTGGATCATTATTGTATCTAACTGCAAGTAGGCCTGATATCATGTTTAGTGTTTGTTTATGTGCTAGATATCAATCTAATCCTAAAGAATCTCATTTGAATGCTGTTAAAAGAATCCTTAGATACTTAAATGGTACTCAAACTTTAGGGTTATGGTACTCTAAGGACTCACAAATTGATCTATTAGGATATTCTGATGCTGACTTTGCTGGATGTAAATTAGATAGAAAAAGCACAAGTGGAACTTGTCAATTTCTTGGAGTTAACCTAATCTCATGGTTTAGCAAGAAACAAAATTCGGTAGCACTGTCTACGGCTGAGGCCGAATACATTGCAGCCGGAAGTTGTTGTGCTCAAATCTTGTGGATTAAGCAACAACTCGAAGACTTTGGAATTAAACTTAATGAAACACCAATAAGATGTGACAACACAAGTGCCATAAATCTATCTAAAAATCCTATTCAACACTCAAGATCCAAACATATTGAAATAAGACATCACTTCATAAGAGAACATGTTCAAAACAAAAATATAATTCTTGAATATGTTTGCACCGAAAATCAATTAGCTGATATCTTTACAAAGGCCCTTAGTGAGGATAGATTCTGTGAAATTAGGAGAAATCTAGGAATTCTTGATCCATTTGCCTGAATTAATTTTCAAATTCCAATGATTTATGGTCAAAATTTCTTAGAGCTTAATTTCCAACACCTTTCTTGGTCCCAAAAGCTCAAGTTTTTCATTATAAAAACTCATCTTAGAGCTAAACTCCTTCTCCCCAAATTTCAAATTTTTCTGAAATTTATTCATATTTTTTCTGATTTTCTGAACTTCATGAGTCGACCCCCATGAGTCGACTCAATGGCAAACTTGTAATTCCCAGCAACTTCCAACGGGCTGAAGGGTTTATATTTTGAATTACTGTTCGTGAGCCGACCCTCACGCTCGTCTTCCTCCTTCCGAAATCCATTCTCCCTTCTCCCATTTGCTCCATTTCCAAGGCTTGAGCTAGTGGAACTCCTCCCGCCTCCTCTCCACCGCAAATAGCCACTCCGGGAAAGGTTCTTTTGTGACCTCTTCCCTTGTTCTTCACGGTTGGAGCGTGCCCTAGCACTCCACCGTCCCTCTCAAATCCACTCATTCTCTCCTCCAAAACCTCAAATCACTCTCTTGTGATCCTTCCTCCACTCTCTCACTTGCTCCTCAAGTCTCCTCGCCTGGTATTGAAGAGGTTATGGCACCAAAAATGAAACTTCCCCAAAGGAGAAAGTCTGTCCGGGAACTTGAAGAAAGTGTCAGAAGGAAAAGGCAAGCGGCACAGTCCTCCTCTGCTCCCATTCCAGCTTCAGTTCAAGGTCCTTCACAGTCTTCTCAAACCCCCAGTAAGAACCCTCTCTCAGATAGAAAAGTAGAAACCGGGAAAAACATTGACTTCCGGTTCTTTGAAAGTGAGGGATTTTCTTTAGCAAGTAAGATCAAAAATCAGGGATGGAGCTTTTACTGTTCACTCAAAGAAGTCACCTTTGTTGACCTTGTTAGGGAGTTTTATCAGAATCTTATTTATGGAAATGGGTCAGTAACTTCAACTGTGAAAGGGATTGATATCTGTCTGGATCCTGTCATTTTAGGGGAGATTTTACACTTACCTAGTGAAGGTTATGCATACATGGAACTCCCCGTGAAAGAAGAAGGTATAAGTGTTATACTTGGAGGAACCTACCAAGGGAATTTGAATAAACTAGAGGCCAAGATATTACCTATAGAGATGAGAATCTTACATCAAATGGTCACCAAACTTTTCTTCCCTAGGAGTGGTAGGCACGATCTTCTGTCAGGCAGGGACATATGCATTATGTTTCACATTATCACAGAAACCCCCCTAAACCTCCCAGCACTTATGATAGAGGCCATGAGAGAGACTCTGAACAGATCTAAGGCACATTTGCCTTATGGTATGGCCCTGACTAGAGTTTTCAGGAGGTTTGGAGTTAGTTGTGAGGGGGAGGCTCCCACCAAACTGTCTCATGTTGATACCTTCAACCTACACACCTTGCATCGAATGGGGTTCACAAAAAGTGGTGGTGGTTGGATCAGGGGAGCTGAGGAAAGAACAAAAGAAAGAGCAGAAGAAAGAACAGAAGAAAGAGCTGAGGATACAGCAGGAGTCAGAGCTGAAGAAGAAGAAGGTCCATCATCTCCTGTTCATGACTTCAGGGCAGCTTCACCAGATATACAGTTCTTCCTCTCGTGCCAGAGGCAGACGGGGTCGAGGACGCATCTCAGATCCAGATCCATCTGCTCCTTATCACATTTCTGATGATTCTGATCATTGATCATTTCTAGATCCTAGGTCTTAGTGTTTAGTCCTCTCTAGGATCTGTATTTTTGGGGCCATGTATTGACATGAGCTAGTTGACTTTGTATGATACTTTTTATGTTACAATCTATGTACTGAAACAATTATGGCTTTACCTTTGGAATGATGATTATCTTACTTTGGTTATATATTCTCTTTTGTGAAATATTGTCTTCTCTTTATGGTATTATCATTTTATGATTGCTGTTAATAGTTGCTTCATTAAGGGGGAGCAAACCCTACAAGAGGAGAAATTAAAGAATGCTTTAGAAAAAGGACTTAACCTTGTTTGATGATGTCAAAAAGGGGGAGAAATTAAACACAAAGAAATCCATCAAAAGCAAACACTACAAATTATGAGAAATTAATACATTGACAATTTTAAGTACAAATGCTAAATATACTGCAAATAAGTACCTTTTAAAATTACTCATACTCTGATTTGCTGTAAACCATTGAATATGCTTTGATAGGCTTTCAAATTCCAAACCCACTCTGATATATTGAATACATTGCTCTAATACTTTGACAATTTTTTTACTACTCCGATACATTACTCAATTTTACTCTGATACATTGAAAAACTGTTTTTATTACTCTGATACTTTGCAAAATTTTTCTCTGATACTTTGTAAAATTGTTTTCCCTACACTGATACATTGCAGGATTTTCATTTCTCTTGCTCTGATACATCTTAAACTTAAATGATCTAATACTCTTTCCAAATCAACTATTAAATATGCTTTGGCACACATGACTAGTTTTGAGAATTGAGAAAATTTTTTTTTCTTGCTCTGATAATAAAATCAAATTTTCTGCTCTAACACCAAAACAATAATCCAATGAGCATATCTTCCAATCTTTAAGCAAATGGACAAACCATTTATGCATACAACCATTTGTATCACATGCCAAAAGAATCATACTCTTTTCAAGCATATGCACCTAAAATACAATCTGTTGAAATTCATGATTCAGAAAAATGCTTTTGTTCAAATGTTTTGTCATCATCAAAAAGGGGGAGATTGTTGCTCCTAGATTGATTTTGATGACTACAAAACAGTTTGAAGGGATACAAATATTTTTTATTTGAAAAAGACCTTATGCTCTACAGGGGCAAAATCGTAATTTCATCAAAACTCTGATTTGATAGCATCATCGTGTAGAACAAATGATATGTAATCTATTGGTGAAAGTTTCATGGTTTTTGGATTTATATTTTTGGAGTTATGAAGGTTTGAAGTTCATGAGTCGACTCATGAGTCAACTCATGAAACTATGAGCTGATTGGCACGCAAAGATTAGCCATGGCACGCTGGTTTTCTGGCTTGGCACGACCTGTGAGTCGATTCATGAGTCGACCCACAAGGCATGAGTCGACTCATGAGTCGACTTCTGCTGTTTTGGGCCAAGAAAATCCAGAAACCAATCTCTGGACTTTGCAACAGAGGTCGACTCATGAGTCGACCCCTGAGGCATGAGTCGACTCATATGATGGGATTTGCCTGTAACGGCTAGTTTTTGGTCAGATTTGGTTGCTTTTTAATGCTGCTTTTTGTGCTCTAACGGCTCTTTTTCTGCCTAGTTTGTTTTCCCTTGTCTCTTAAGGCTATAAAAGGTTTCAAAAGGTGGAAAACAAAAAGAAGAGAGATCAAAATATCCAAGAGGCATTCAAGTGATTTGAAAAGAGAAAATCAAGAGCATTCAAGAGAGCATTCAAGTGCATTCAAGAGAAGGTTTTTCAAGCCAACTACTCAACATCATACAAGAGCTCATTTAAAAGCCTTCAAGAAGCCATCAATCCAGCTCACCAACTCCTCAAGCATTTACTTCATCTCTCATCCACTTTGAGGAAATCCAAGAGGGGCTTCTTCATTTGAGTAAAGCGTATTTATTGTTATATTCGCTCACTTAAGGAGCTATTCTTGTACTTATTTGTGCTCTAAACTGATTTTATCTTGTGAGTAATTGTTTTTGTTTTGGAGGGTTTCCAAAACAAGGAAAGGTTGATCCGAACCTGAAATTGGAGTGTATTGGGTCGGCTTGTACCCGAGAAATAAGTAGACTAGCTTGGGATAGCTAGTGTCGGAGTTTTCGACGGTTGTATTCGGGTTGAATACAAAGTATAGTGGATTGAAATTCTCAAGTAGGAGCTTGGGGAGTGGATGTAGGTGCAAGGTTGGCACCGAACCACTATAAATCATTGTGTTTGTGGCATGCTTTATTGTTTCTCTTTAATTCTCCATTATATCCTTGCATTCTTGTTTTAAGTAATTAATCTCAAACTAAAGTCTCTCTCCTCATTCATCAAGCTTTTGATATATAATTTTTACAAGTAATTAGTTAAGCCTAAAATTTTTAAAACCCAATTCACCCCCCCCTCTTGGGTTGCATAGCTGGACAACATTATATTAATTTTAATTTATAACTAAATTAAAATAAAATCTCAAATTAAAATCTCAGTTAAGATCAGACCAAAAATTGGGTGTGTTTTTCGAATCAAATTTCTAAAATAGGATCAAAATAATCATGAAAGATAGGTCTCCAATTTCACAAATCCAAGAAAAGAGAGAGAGACAACAAGCATGGTAGAGAGAAAATATTGAAGAGAGAAAAATAAATCTTAAAGAAAGAAAGTCTGTAGAAAGAGAAAAGAGAAAGAAAAAGATTAGAGAGAGAAAGATGGGATTCAAATTTAGAGCAGGGAGAGAGAAGAGAGAGGATCTCTCTCTTATTTTCTTTTTCTTTTTTTTTCCTTTTCCTTTTTTTAGTTTTCTTTCTTTTTTTTCTTTCTTTTTCTCTTTTTTTTCACTTACGTATTTTCCTTTCCACCGCTTCCCAACTTCATGCTAATTCTAGCACATGCAGCGCACGTGATGGCCTAATTCCTCTTTCTCTTTTTTTTTGGCTGAATTTGGGACTAGGGTATTACAAAGACCTTTTTCCATATTGATTGATCATTTTTTTTCTTTTCCCATCTTTTTTTTTATTTCATTCTTTTTCTTCAAAGACCTATGGGAAAGGAGAGCACTTGAGGGAGATGGGAGGGTTTTCTATGAGGTTTTTTTGCTCTAGCATATGGGATTTTGTGGGATTAGTGGTGGTGGGAGTTGGTACCTTTTGGTTTTGAGAGCTAAGCCAACCTGATCGAGACTCCTAAGGATGGAAAAAACTCCCACCGATTGAGACTCCTTAGAACGAAAAAAATCCCACCCGATTGAGACTTCTAAGGATGGAGAAAACAAAAGAAAAAATAGAGAGAAGAAAGAGGATTTTGTTAGGTTGTTTTGGTTAATTTTGTGAGGGTTTTGTTAGGTTCTATGAGGTTTTTTTACTTCGATGGGAGTTGGTCCCTTTTGGTTTTGAGAGCTAAGCCTCCCACTCGATTAAGACTCCTGAGGATGGAAAAAACTCCCATCCAATTGAGACTCTTAAGGAAAAAAAAACAAAAAAAAAGGAGAAAAAAAGAAAAATCATGGAAAATAAAGAAAAAATGGAATGGATTCTTGGACGGGTTCTGTTTTCACTTCTTGGATGGGTTCAGGTACCCAACGGGTATACTAATTTTAAATGGGATGGGTTTGGGATTTTTGGTTAATTTTGTAATTGAGTTGGGGATGGATTCGAGTAATTAAATTTTAGATAGGTTTGGATGTGGGTAGGGCATAATGAGTTTGGGATGGGTTCTCTTCCTACACCATAATGAGTTTTACTAATTAATTTGTTCTTGTACTTATCAATACTTCATTTCCTTTTTCAATGATTCCTCAATTACTTAATAGTTTTAACAAAAGCATGTTCCAATCGTTAATAGTTTTTGAAATTCTATAAATATGCATTATATTTGGAGATTTTGATACAGTCAACCATATTTTTTAATTTGTTGGTTGTAGATTTAGAGAAAATTATTGGAGCACCAGTCACTTAGACTAAGGTAGGAAGAGAAGGTCCATTATATTCATTGAGCGATACTTGTATTATTTACTATTTGAATCTTGCCTATCATATTGAGCTTGATTTTTTTTCTTTGCTCCAAAACTGTATTAGAATTTGATTCATTTTCATCCATACAAGATTTTTGTAATATTTTCTATACTTTATTTATTATAATATTTTTGGATCCAATCCGGCTCTCCAGTCCCTCATGCTGAGTTGGTGGCAAGTTGGCTTGGCCTTTATGCTACCGTGAATGACCTCCAGGCCCATAATATCTAGCTAGAAGGTGATTCTTCTACTGTTATTAATTGAATTTCTAAACTAGATAAATTTGCAAATTTTCAATCCACTTTGTTTAAGGATATCACAAGGTAGAAAGTTGAGAGAAGTTTCCTCACTTCTCACACATTCAGGAGGCTAATCAAGCAGCAGATTATTTGGCGAATTATGCTCCTCAAGGTGACATCCATAATGTGGACCAACTGATCTCTAACTCATAGTTTACAGTTGTCCTATTGGCTGACTACAAGTCTACACCCTTCATAAGGTACAAACACTATAAAAAAATAGATCTTCACCAGCATAGAAAAGTGCTTCTAAAAGTAAGAAATAATGTCACTGATACCTTAAGCGGCACTTTTATTAAATATCGAGTTAATGTCATCAATAATTATGTCACTTAGTATGAATCAACAACACTTTCATTGTGCCGCTAAAGACTATTTATAGCAGCATTTTTTAGTGTTTTCCAACATTTTAGCATTACTACAAATTCATTTAGCTGTACAAAAAAATATCATGCTAAAAATAGTAAAAGAGAATGTTACTAACAGCAGCACAGCAGAATATTGCTAAAGATTAATTAGTGGCATCCACAAGTACTAATAAAATATTATTAATCTGTGATAATTTTATGAATGTTACTAAAAAATTTATTTTACTTAATTTTTTAAATATTTATCAATATTTTTGAAATACTTCTAAATCATATAGTGGCACTAAAAAATGCCATCCAATGAACATTAATTGGTAGCTTTAAAAAATTCTAGTAAAAAATCTACAGTATAATAGTAAATTTATCGATGCTTTTACATGCTAGTAATACCTTTATAGTTTAATTTTTTGAATATCTTTTTACAATATTTCATATGCTAATGATAGTTATTTTGAATGATTAAATACCATTATTTTATTTAACCTATATAGAATCTACTTGAAATATATATTAGATGTTCACTAATATATTATAAAATAATGCATTCTAATCAAAATTATGAAATTAAAAAGTGCTCTTAATAAAACATTCCATATAAATCAATAATGTTCTTATTAATACTCTCTAAAAACAGTAATGATATCCCACAGATCCAATTAAAAATATAAATTCAATCTTAAAGTAAAAATATAAATACTCAATAAAATTAACAAAACCAAAGTACTTCTTGCGATTCATTAAAAATTATGTACATAAATGTGAAAAAGAAAAACTAAACTCTAAAGCAATTCATCTGATGCTGAAGCAAGTGCCACCTGCAAAGTAGAAGTAAATCAAGTATTTAGATCATGATTATATAAATTTGTACACAAAAATAATAAAATAATTTATAAAATATATTACGTTAACAAGTTTATTACAAAAGTTGAAGGCCAAGTAATGTTTGCTCCAATGACATCTCCATGCCAATTCTTCTATAACATCCATCAGGTCTTATTAAAGGCTCATTATTTACTTTCACCATCTTAACATATATCTCTCCTAAAATGAGCCTTAAGTGCAATCTTTTCCACAACTTTATTGGGATCCTTACTTATAAGAGTTCCTACTATAACATCAAGATGAGGTATTTTGGAACTCTTTATCACAACTTTATTTCTTTCTTATAAATAGAAATTCATATGTAATAATATAAAATATAAAAAAAGCTTGAATGGTAAATTTGCAAAATAAATCATATAAAGTAAGATTCATTTACCTTCAAGAAAGAAGCATGCTATAACTTTATCTTTTTTGCTCTATTTCTTTGTAATGTACAAATATTATTTTTAGTTTTTATTGCAACATAACTTTTAGATCGTTTCAGCTATATCACTAGCGTATGTGTTTCCTGACTTGTCATCTTTAAGATAAAATAAAACAAAGATATATATATATATATATATGGCTCTAGTGGGTGGTGCATGATAAACAAATGAAAAGTATAATAAGTAACAATAGACGAGGTTTCAAATATGAAGTAATAAATGATATAAATAAATTATTATAAGTTTAAAAATATTACCTGATGACTTGGAGCAATATGACTTGAGGATGTCGAGCCAAGAGAATGTATTAGTGAAGCCTCATAATCGCTAGATGCATCAATTGGCTATATGAAATAATTAAAGAATTAAGTTAAATATTACTATTTCTATATTACATAAAAAATTTTCATACAAAATTAAGAAGGACTATCTATCTATTGTGTGAGAGGGTATACATAAATTATCAAGAAAAAATTACAGGAATACCTCCTCAACTACAGTCCAATTTTATTTACCTTTCTATATTTTAAAAAGTATCAAACTAATCCTTCTAGTTATCGATATGTTCCAATATGGTCAACCAATCTATCTCTATTAACAAAATTTTATAAAATGATAAAAATATTTTTTTTCATCTCATCCCTCCTCCCTCCTTCTTTCTCTCCAATTGATCCTCTCCTCCTCCATCGCTGGCATCCTCTTTCTCCTTGCTCCTCTCTTTTCTTCTCTCCTTCCTTCTCATCTATTTTTTCTTCTCCATGGTGGCTTCCTCCACCTTCTTCTTCTTTCTCCCATCTTCTTCTCCTCGTTATCCTCCTCCAACCCATTTCTTGTCACCGACAACCCCTCTCCTATCTCCTTCCTCCTCATTCACTTCTCTTCCTCATCTTCTTCCTCCTCATCATCCTCTTCTTCCTCCAAAGCCCCCCATGACCCCACCCCTCTATGAAGACCTCT
Organism: Elaeis guineensis; assembly: GCF_000442705.2. Lineage (NCBI taxonomy): Eukaryota > Viridiplantae > Streptophyta > Magnoliopsida > Arecales > Arecaceae > Elaeis > Elaeis guineensis. Next base: position 113,334,783 of record NC_025998.2, on the reverse strand, counting down.
TTCACATCCATCTCTTTTCACCAACAACACATTCTTCCCCTCCTCTTTCTCCTCACCCATGTCTCATCCTCCATAGTGGCTCCCTCCACCTCCATTCATCCCTCAATCTCCTTCTCTTCCTCCTTATCATCCTCCTCCTCAAGTCATCCATAAACCACTCCCTTCAATGAGACCCCTCCACCTCCTCTTAGGACTGGCAAAATATGATCCGACCCACCAACTCGACCCATGTTCGATCCACTATAAATAGGTTTGGGTTTAGGCTAAATGAATTTGGGTCACAAATGGATCAACCTGTTTAATAAGTGGGTTGGATTTGGATTTTAGATATCTGACCCATTTAATCCATTTAACCTATTTAATATTCAGATCAAGTTGAGTCAGATAACCCATTTAACTTGTTTAATCTTTTTCTAACCCATTTAATCCGACATGTTTAACCTGTTTAACCCATTTAAAATCTGTTTAACCTGTTTCTGACCCATTTAACCCGACCTATTTAACCTGTTTAATTCATTTAACCTGTTTAACCCATTTAACCTAATTTGATCTATTTAATAAATGGATTAAACTGGTCGGGTTGGGTTATCTGTTTAATAAACAGGTCGGATTCAGATTTGAATTTTTGACCCGTTTAATAAATAGGTCAGGTTTGGGTTGATGATTTTTTGATCCGATTTATTTACGACCCAACCCGTTTATGACCCAACCCAACCCGATTGCCATCCCTACCTTCTCCCCTTTTCACCAGTAACCCATCTTCCCCCTCCCCTTTTTCTCTATTCTCTTCTTCTCCTTATCCTCATTCTGCTTCTCCAACCCATTCGGCTCCTTTTCCCTCCCCTTCCTCCTTATTTATTTCTCCTTCTCATTTTTTTTCTCCTTCAAATCTACCCATAAATGAGGGATATTTTTATCCATTGAGAGGGAAAGCTAACACTGTTTGTTGGTAAAATAAATGGTTGGACCATATTGGAACATATCGATAACTATAAGGATTAGTTTGACACTTTTTAAAATATAAAAGTGCAAATGAAATTGAGCTAAAGTTGAGATGATGTTCTTATAGTTTTCTAATTATCAATTCTATATGGGTGCTTGATTGTATAGTTCTTGTACAATCTACATGTGTTAAGAAAGCTGAGTCTCCATCTCTGAGAATTCTACTCCATATCTGTGTACTTTAACAGCAAATCTGTGCACTTTTCTTGTTGTTCTTTCTTCTCTTATCAATATACTTATAGCTATTACTTCAAGGTATGGACCTCCTCTGTGGTCTCAATCACCTTCCTTATGGCCTCGACATGATTTTTGTTCGTATCCCAATAATTCTTAGATGAGGGACCCAATACTACTATTCAAATTTGCCCACTTTTTTGTTGTCCTATGACTATTACATATAAATCATTAGGAGCGGTAGCTTTTTCTATTAACTCAAAATTTTGGACAGCAGCCTCACTTAGCTTAGTTTAAAATAAAAAATCAATAATTTAGATGATTATAGATGCCAATCAAACTCTAAGCATCTAATTAGAGGCTTCTGAAGTTCAGGAACCATTTAAAAATATGACCTAAACTTGAAAGACTAGAAATATATTTTACCCTATATTATTCTTTTATGCTAATTGGTACTATTGCGGTCAAGAATCAAGAGGTCAGACAGCTCGAGTAGTTGGGTGGACTCTGCGCCCGCATACATGAGGTATTGTCCGCTTTGGCTTTGATCATATTTGAATTTTTAGTGGACCTTGGCCATTTGGAGTCTCACGGTTTTATCCTTTAAAAGACACCTCATATGGGAGAGAATGTTTCAAGCCATATAAGTCATACTCTCTCTTGACTCATAACCAATGTAGGACTAAAGATGTAGTCCCCTCACAACATTAGCCTCTCTAGTCAAGAGGGAGTATGTGTACATAGGCATAAGGCTATCCCATAGACGATGCCAATATTGTAATCAAAGATCAAAATATCGAATAGCTCGGATAGTTGGTGTTGGTGCATTAAACCGACCTCGAGACATGTGGCATCATCATACAAGATCAAATCTTAAAGCACCAGATACCAGCATATCAATTCACCCGTAAAGTGGATTTAGATTGATATTTTACTGATCTGAATAAAAGACGCCCTTATACTCTCCAAATCTCTATTGACAGAAATGTTCAGATTGGATATATACCGATCTGAATCCTTTTCTATCCTGAAATGTTATAACATCCTTATTTTATCCTGATTTTCTACTAAGGTGAGATATTTTTATGACAAATTTGACTATTGACTAGTTATTCTGCAAACGCCCACAAGGGTTTCCTCAACCAAGTCATTGAAGTGAATTTCAGTGCAGGGGTAAAATGATAATTTTAAAATTTTTTCAAAATTATAATTTTATAGTGGAAATTATTAATTAATCTAATTAATTAACATGTATTAACCCTACATAAGAATCTAAATATGATATATAGCATGCATTTAAATTTAAAATTTAAACTTCTACGGTAAATATTTTACTGTTATGTGTCCAGAACATATTACCTTCGTGCAGGGAGTCGAATGCTGCAGTCTGATCACCGTTGGAAAGGTCTGATCATTGCAATGCAGCCACACAGTGTGTCTGGTCTCTGCGGATCATCCACATGAAGCTCCCAGTCTGATCGGATCCTCACGAATGCTAGTTCGTTGCAGAACCCTTTCGATGGTCGATGCTGATCGAACTCTTTTGATCGGTGTCTGTTGACTCCTTGAATGCTCCAGATCGTCAGCAAAAGAATTTGAGAGATTGATGAAGCTCTCTCTGAAGTTTGGTGGGCTCACGACACTCGTAGCTCACCTTCTCACTTCTCGAACCCTAGGTAGAAACCCTAAGGTACTCTCAGAAAAACCCTGCGCCCTTTCTGTTTCTTCTCTTTTCTCTTCTTTTCTTTTCTTTTCTCATGCACAGAGCCTTTCTCACACCACCCTTTCTCTCTTGGATCAGATATTCGCATGCCCCACCTTCTCTTTCCTTTTAAAATGGTGCAATACCACATCTTTACAGCATTTTCACCAGATGAGAGGATAAAGCTAGATGGTTGCTCACTTGAATTCAAATCGAATTTGAATTCAAATGCCAACCAACCTATCCTTATCCACTCAAGGCATGAGAAGAGAAGGGGCATGGGTTCTTTGTGCATGGAGACTTTACACAAAAAACTTTTTCTCGTGTAAAGCAAGTGGCGCACAAGTGGATAAGGTGGCGCATGGGATTAGTTGCTCATTCAAATTCAGACATCATTTGAATTTGAATGGCCAACTAATCAATCTTTATCCACTCAAATGGCACCCAAGGGAGGGGTGTGGGAAAGCTTCTGCGTGGGAGAAAATTCACGAGAACTTATTTCTCATGAATTCAAATAGGTGCAAGTGGGTGAGATGGCGCAGGGAGATAAGTCAAAGTGGTTTCAAATATTAAATCAACCTAATTGAACCAACCTTATTAAAATAGATTAGGCACAATTAGACTAAGTTAAACCCAACAAATTAGGCTTAATTAGGCTCAATAAAATCTTAATCAAATCAGGAATTAACTAAGCCCAACCCCTGATCAGATCAGGGATCAAACCACCTCGGCGATTAGGTGAACTCTTAACCTAATCGGGTCAAACCCAACTGAATCCAATTCAATTGGACTTGATCCAAAAATAATTACTCAATCAAATTGAGTTAATTAGTGATCAAATCACTAATTAAACTTCTCATAAATATTGAGTCCAAATCTGATGGGCAATCGGGTATCAAAGTCCATCGATATGAAACCTTGAACGAAATATCCCAAACCAGTGGGACTCTTGACCCCGATACCCAAAATGTGTAGAACTCATGATCAAAGAATCTTGATTCTCGATCACAGAGTCCCAGACATGTAGGACTCAGAGTCTCCGAGCATTAGGACTATTGGTCAAAGAGTCCCAGTCCAGAGGGACTCTTCACCAGCTATCAGATCAGATAGGAACCTCTAATATGTGTGACCCCGCAGGTTCGAACCTAAGCCGGTAGCACAGGAATCAATTCCTGTACTAGTCTAAGTGACCATCTAGCAATGGTACCCGACGTCCGGATAGGTTGAATAGTTACAATTGCAACACTCAGAATCTACGCGAATATGGTTACTGTATAATTCATCCCTTTTGACCCCTGTGTATAGGACGACTCAGGGTTAAACTGTCAACCCTGATCAGATCATTCGAATTGTGCTCAACTCAATCAGTCCTGTGACTCCTCACTAGGACTATCCTGGTCAAGATTTTGCTAAATTAAAACATGACTGTACACAGCTCCTGAACTGGAGTAATCAATCCCGTCTTGACACACGCACCGACAAGTCAAGTACTTGACTACACCCAGCAGCCTTCCATCACTGAATTAGAAATTCAGGTAGTCCAGTGCCTAAGTGCAGTAAGTTGCTTGCAAGTCACTGTGGCGGTCTCAGGTCGGAGGGACAGTTATACCTATATCCCATCGGAGCAAATCTTGACAGTAGAAAAAGCTCCAGAGTCGGTCACATTCAGTGCAGATGTACCTTTATATCTCACCTGTATGTCATACCAGTGTCTCCACACTCCATGGTTAAAAGGATAACCAACCCATATGGCACACAATGACCTAAACTTGATAAACGTTGTTGTCCTTGGTAACAACATATCATTTGATCGCGAACAGGTTTAAGAACTAAACGACAATCCTCCTTTGTCGAGTCTAAATAGTCCTAAGGATTTCACCACAACACAGGAGTTCATTAGAAGATGAAACAATTTATGATGAAAAATACTAAAATAATTTTTATTAATTTATAATTTATATACTAATACAAAAAAGAGCACAACCATCAATAGGCTGACGATTGGCTTTGGGACACTATTCCCAACAATCTTCCACTTGGCCTAAAGCCAATCGGTGCAGTATCTAATACCCATCTTCGATTTGAAGTCGTCGAACTCCTTCACCGCAATGGCTTTAGTGAATGGGTCGGCCAGGTTCTCCTTCCCATCGATCTTCTGAAGGTCGACGTCATCTCTATCCATGATTTTCTGGATAAGATAGTAGCGGTGCAGAATATGTTTCATCTACTGGTGTGCCTTCGATTTCTTCGCCTGAGGAATGGCTCTAGAGCTGTCTCAGTAGAGCAGAACTAGACCAACAAGGGAAGGTGCTACTCCGAGCTCAGTGATGAATTTTCTCAGCCACACCACTTCTTTGGCAGCATCTGATGCAGCGACATACTCTATCTCGCAAACTGAATCGCCACAGTGTGCTGCTTGGAACTGTTCCAGCAGACAGCCCCATCATTAATGGTAAAAATAAATCCCGACACACTCTTGCTGTCATCATGATCAGACTGAAAACTGAAGTCTGTAAACCCTATAAGTCTCAAGTTCGATTCACCATAAACAAGGCACTGGTCCTTAGTATTTCTTAGATACTTCAGAATGGTTTTAACAACCTTCCAGTGATTTTTTTCTGGATCAGATTGGTATCTACTCACTACCCCTAGTGAGTATGCCACATCTGGTCGTGTACATGTTATGGCGTATATGATAGATCCCACTGTCGAAGCATATGAAATTCTACCCATACGCTCTCTCTCTTGAGGTGTTGTCGGACAATCCCTCTTCGAGAGAGAAATTTCATAGCCTATCAGTAGATAGCCTTTCTTGAAATTCTCCATGCTGAATCTCTTCAGCATAGTATCAATGTACGTGAACTGGGATAAGCCAAATAACCTTTTAGATCTATCCCTATAGATCCTCATCCCTAGGATGTAGGAAGCTTGTCCGAAATCCTTCATGAAGAACTGTGACGACAGTCAAATCTTTATTCCCTGTAATACAGGGACATCATTCCCGATTAAGAGAATGTCATCCACATACAATACAAGAAATACCACTACTGGATCATTAGCCCACTTATAAATGTAGGGCTCTTCTCCATCCTTAACGAAGCCATACATTTTGATCGTCCTATCAAAACGTATGTTCCAATTTCGGGATGCCTGCTTAAGTCCATAAATGGACCACTGTAGCCTGCACACCTTAGACTCATCTATGGATGTGAACCCTTCAGGTTATATCATATACACCTCTTCGTCCAGCTCTTCATTTAGGAAAGCTATCTTCACATCCATCTGTCATATTTCATAGTCCAGATGGACAGCTATCGCAAGCATAATCCGAATAGATTTGAGTATTGCCACAGGAGAAAATGTCTCATCATAGTCTATACCATAACGTTGACGATATCCCTTGGCAACCAGACGGACTTTATAGGTCTCCACCTTTCCGTCTACGCCCCGCTTCCTCTTGAAGATCCACTTACACCCTATGGGTTTTACTCCTTCGGGTGGGTCAACCAATGTCCACACATCATTGACCTTCATGGACTCCATTTCGGATTTCATGGCCTCTAGCCATTTCTCAGAGTCAGATCTCTGCATTGCATCCATGTAGGTGATCGGATCCTCATCGTTTTGATCAAGTTCGATAGGATCGCTGTCTCGGACCAAGAAACTATAGTATCTATCCGGTTGACATGGTACTCTACCAGACCGCCTAAGGGTGCAGGAACAATGGGCTTCGGATCTGATCTAACCAAATCTGGTTCAGGTTCAGCAACTTGTGTCGGTTTTTCCACCTGCCGAACTTCTTCAAGTTCGACCTTAGAGGCAACAGTCCCTTCACCAAGGAACTTCTTTTTCAAAAAGATTGCCTTAAGGCTGACAAACACCTTTTGCTCATCAGCTAGGTAGAAATAATATCCTTTGGTCTCTTTTGGGTACCCTATGAAATAACACTTGTCAGACCTAGGTCCAAGCTTGTCCTTAATTAAACATTTAACATAAGCCGGACACCCACAAATCCTAAGGTGCGAGAGTACTGGCTTACGTCCTATTCATATCTCATATGACGTTTTGGTTACAAACTTACTCGAAATCCTATTTAGAAGGTAACAAGCCGATTCGAGCACATATCCCTAGAAAGAGATCGACAGACCAGCAAACCCCATCATAGATCAAACCATGTCCAATAAGGTCCGATTCCTCCTTTCAGACACACCATTATGCTGCAGTATTCCAGGAGGAGTCCACTGAGAGACAATCCCATTCTCTCCAAGATATGTCAGAAATTCATTGAAAAGATATTCACCTTCTTGATTAGATCGAAGAGTTTTAATACACTTTTCAGTTTATTTTTCTACCTCATTTCGAAATAGTTTGAACATTTCAAACGACTCTAACTTATGCTTCATTAAGTAGACATACCCATACCTCGATAAGTCGTCTGTGAAGGTTATGAAGTAGAAATATCCATCTCTTGCACTTGAGCTCATAGGTCCATATACATCAGAATGTATCAGACCCAAGAGTTTACGGGCTCGCTTACCTTTTTCAGTAAAAGATGATTTGATCATCTTTCCAAGAAGACAGGACTCACAGATTGAAAGTGATTCACAATCACCAACTTTAAAAATTCCTTCTTGAGCCAATCTGTTTATCTTGTTCTTATTGATATGACCTAGCCTACAGTGCCAAAGATAGACTTCTGACATATTTTTCATTTCAGGGCGTTTACCGGAGGTTTGAACCACATTAACAGGCTGTGATAGTAAGTAAATTCCATTATTTAGTTGTCCAACAAACATTGTAACATCATTTAAAATGATATTGTAAATATTTTCTTTTATTAAAAATTCATAACTGTACATGGCCAAAAGGCCTACAGAAATAATATTTAATAAAAAATTTGGACAATAGTGACATTCACTCAGAATTACATTACGGGAGTTGATTACAAGATTCATGATTCCTAAAGTTAGAACTAGAACTTTGTTTCCATCTCCAATGTTCAGGAACCTCTCACCTTCATCAAATCTCCTACTGACCTATAGACCCTGCATCAAATTACAGATATGATAAGGGCTTCTAGTATCCAATACCGAGGTAGTAGTATCACCAATGGAAAAGTTACAAGGTGTTATCATATAATTACCTTGCTTCTTCTTCAGCCTGTTCGGATCTAGGGAGGCAATGTATAGAGGATAGTTCCTCTTCCAGTGCCCCTGCTTCTTGCAAAAGAAGCACTCCGCCTGGCTCTGGTTGGACTTGCGCTTCTTGGTCTGACCCTGTGCAGACGTCCCAGCATGCGGCTACACCTTTTTATTCTTCTTCTTCTTGTTCTTCTTTCCTTTCTTAAAGGATCGACGATTAGAAGAAGACCCTCCCACAACATTCACTGACTCCTTATGGAGCTGGTGGTCCTTCTCAAAGTTTTGCAGTAACCCCAACAAGTCGTGGTAGTTCACTGCAGGCTTTGTCATCCGAAAATGAGTAAGGAAGGAGAGAAAGGATTTGGAAAAAGAATTAAGGATCACATTCTTACCGAGCTGCTCGTGCAAGGGAAAGCCTAGTTTACTTAGGCGCTCAATCATTTCGATCATCTACAGTACATGATCAGTGACTGAGGTCCCATCCCTCATTCGAGCATTAAAAATGGCATAACTAGTTTTGTGCCTTTCAACATCGTTAGGCGTGCCAAAGGAGTCATTCAACATTTGAAGCATCTCCTGCGGCTGGGCGTTCTCGAACCTGCAGCTGAACTCATCATTCATTGCCACCAGCATTATGCATCGAACGGTGGTGTGGTCATTGAGCCACTTCTGATAAGTATCTCGGACCGTCCCTCTAGCATTCGGGGCTGGCTCCTCAGGTGTCGGATCCGTTACTACATAAATGATCCATTCATGCTCAAGGATGATTTTCAATTTTCGATACCAACTATCGAAATTAGATCCCATAAGCTTGTCATTATCTAATAATGACCGGAGCGACAGGGTAGTGGCCATAGCTGCATAAAGAAAAATCAGACCTTTATTAGTATATAAATTATTAATACTAAAGACTTGGACTTTAGTCTAAAGTTTCTCCCAGTATTTTTACAAACTGGTAGCCTCAACCTCCAATTCGAGAAACCACTTTAATTCCTTAGTGGGTACTAGAATCCACACAGACTACACACGAGCCCAACTTTGGCTGGTCAACCCATGTGCATCTATGGGTAGGTTCATAACCAGTTGTTTCTCTAAACAACTTTTAGTAATTAATTTTGCCCCAGAACCTAATCAGTAGGCTTTGGCCTTCACTGAAAAGATCTGGTTAGGTCCAACCATTGACATGACTTGATTTGATGAATCTGATCAATAAATGATCAGGCCCGACTTTGACCGACCAATCTGACCACCATCAGAAAGACTCAACCAAATGATCATATTATGAATGATAATTCTATTAGTCAATAAGCACCAGCCCTTTGGGCCTCCAGTGATTATTAAACTAATGGACTCACTATCACTCACTTAATGGGAGGCTATGACTTAGTTATCACTATAACTTAATTTTTAAGGACCTAATAATTTTTGAGAATTTTATTAAAGGATAGAAGAGAAAAAATTAACCAGCCAATTTCAATCCTCCCACTGACTTCACCAAGTCAGATTAAAAAGAATTTAATTAAAGCCGGCATTAGGAGCACCTAAATCAGTCACACTGATTTACCTAATGACATGGGTGAGCCCTAATCACCAAGTGATCTAATCAAAATCTAACTCACCAGGTTGGCCAGGTAAGTGAGATCAATGGAAGGGATATGCCATTAACTCGTCAGATATCGAATCAATGCGAGTAGCTCCCAGTTAAAAACCATTGGTCAGACTGCCGAACTTACCTTAGACACCAACCGGTTCATTAGTTTTAATTTGATCAACTTAGTAAATAGGGTTCCACCATATAGCCATGAATTAAGTCCATCTTGGTCTAGTTAAAGACATGGACCCATTCAACTACAACTATTGGAGTTGAGTCTAGAGTATCCTTGACCTAATCTAATTCAACTTTTGATTAGATTTGATCAATTACTCTAATTTAGTCTATTTCTTTAAGCTAACCTTAGGACTAACCCAATTATGGACCTAATCCATCTAACTCATTGACCCACAAGTTTATGCAATTGTCTTAGGTCTTAATTCACAATTCTAGACCAACTAGACAACACTTAATTCTTTTAATTAAGTATTTGGGTTGATGGGTAGGGTTTGGCATTTCGAAAATAATTTTCAAATTTGAAAGATTTTATTTTCTGTTCACCAAATGTGTTGACTCATTTCACAAACAGATCAGCACATTTCATAAACAGCAATTCTATTGCTAATTACATAACAGAAAATAACTCAATCAAAATAAATCATGAATATTCTTTTGGATCTAATCTAATACATTCATGATAAATTTTATAATTGAACCTTTATAATTAAGTCCTTTCGCTGCTTCGTCTACATGGGATATAATTGCTCGGCATCCCTATCGCCATAGGAGAACCCATCGAATGGGAGGAGAGGGCCTTACGACCATGGCAACCAACCCAATTAGACTACTTGCTACTTGGATCAAGTATATCTAAATATACCAATTTTAAAATTTAAATTTTAAATTTTAAATTTCAAATTTTAAATTTTGAATTTCAAATTTCAAACAAATTTTAAATTTCAAATCTCAAATTTTTGAATTTTAAATTTTAAATTTTAATTTTTAAATTTTGAATTTCAAATTTGAAATTTCAAACAAATTTTAAATTTTGAATTTTGAATTTTAAATTTTTGAATTTCGAATTTTAAATTTTAAAATTCAAATTTTAAATTTTGAATTTCAAAATTAAAATTCAAATTTCAAATTTAAAATTTTAGATTACTACTTAATCTATGCATGCAAATGTATATCATATTTTAGAACCCACTCTGATACCATTTGAAGTGAATTTCAGTGCAGGGGTAAAACGATAATTTTAAAACTTTTTCAAAATTATAATTTTACAGTAAAAATTATTAATTAATCTAATTAATTAACATATATTAACCCTACACAAGGATCTAAATATGATATATAGCATGTATTTAAATTTAAAATTTAAACTTCTACAGTAAATATTTTACTGTTATGTGTTCAGAACACATTACCTTCATGCAGGTAGTCGAATGCTGTAGTCTGATCACCATCGAAAAGGTTTGATCATTGCAATGTAACCACACAGTGTGTCTGGCCTCTGTGCGGATCGTCCACACAAAGCTCCCAGTCTGATCGGCTCCTCACAAATGCTAGTTCATTGCAGAACCCTTTCGATGGCCGATACTGATCGAACTCCTTCGATCGGTATCTGTCGACTCCTCGGATGCTCTGAATCATCAGCAAAAAAACTTGAGAGATTGATGAAGCTCTTCTTGAAGTTTGGTGGGCTCACGACACTCGTAGCTCACCTTCTCACTTCCCGAACCCTAGGCAGTAACCCTAGGGTACTCTCAGAAAAACCCTGCGCCCTTTCTGTTTCTTCTCTTTTCTCTTCTTTTCTTTTCTTTTCTCACGCACAGAGCCTTTCTCACGCCACCCTCTCTCTTGGATCAGATATTCACATGCTCCACCTTCTCTTTCCTTTTAAAATGGTGCAAGACTGCATCTTTATAGTGTTTTCACTGCGTGAGAGGATAAAGCTAGGTGGTTGCTCACTTGAATTCAAATCGAATTTGAATTCAAATGCCAACCAACCTATCCTTATCCACTCAAGGCGTGAGAATAGAAGGGGCGTGGGTTCTTTGTGCATGGAGAATTTACATGAGAAACTTTTTCTCGTGTAGAGCAAGTGGCGCACAAGTGGATAAAGTGGCGCATGGGATTAGTTGATCATTCAAATTCAAACATCATTTGAATTTGAATGGCCAACTAATCAATCTTTATCCACTCAAATGGCGCACAAGGGAGGGGCATGGGAAGGCTTCTGCGTGGGAGAAAATTCATGAGAACTTATTTCTCATGAATTCAAATAGGCACAGGTGGGTGAGGTGGCGCAAGGAGATAAGTCAAAGTGGTTTCAAATATTAAATCAACCTAATTGAACCAACCTTATTAAAATAGGTTATGCACAATTAGACTAAGTTAAACCCAATACAATTAGGCTTAATTAGGCTCAATAAAATCCTAATCAAATCAGGAATTAACTAAGCCCAACCCCTGATCAGATCAGGGACCAAACCACCTCGACGATTAAGTCAACTCTTTACCTAATCGAATCAAACCCAACTAAATCCAATTCAATTGGACTTGATCCAAAAATAATTACTCAATCAAATTGAGTTAATTAGCGATCAAAATACTAATTAAATCTCTCATAAATACTGAGTCTAAATCTGATGAGCAATCGGGCATCAAAGTCCATCGATATGAAACCTTGATCGAAGAGTCTCAAACCAGTGGGACTCTTGACCCCAGTACCCAAAATGTGTGGAACTCATGATCAGAGAATCTTGATTCTCGATCACAAAGTTCAGATACATAGGACTCAGAGTCTCGAGCATTAGGACTCTAGTCAAAGAGTCCCAGTCCAGTGGGACTCTTCACCAGCCATCAAATCAAATAGGAACGTCTAATGTGTGTGACCCGCAGGTTCGAATATAAACCAGTAGCACAGGAACCAATTCTATACTAATAAATGACCATCTAGCAAGGTACCCGATATCTGGATAGGTCGAATAGTCACAATCGCAACATTCAAACCTACACAATATGGTTACTGTATAATTCATCCTTTTGACCCTATGTATAGGATGACTCAGGGTTAAACTATCAACCCTGATCAGATCATCCGAATTTGCTCAACTCAAACAGTCCTGTGACTCCTCACTAGGACTATCCTGGTCAAGGTTTTGCTAAATTGAAACACGACTGTACACAGCTCTTGAACTGGAGTGGTCAATCCCATCTTAACACACGCACCGACAAGTCAAGTACTTGACTACACCCAGCAGCCTTCCGTCACTGAATTAAAAATTCAGGTAGTCCAGTGCCTAAGTGCAGTAAGTTGCTTGCAAGTCACTGTGGCGGTCTCAGGTCGGAGGGACAGTTATACCATATTCCATCAGAGCAAATCTTGACAATAGAAAAAGCTCCAGAGTCGATCATGTTCAGTGCAGATGTACCCTTACATCTCACCTATATGCCATACCAGTGTCTCCACACTCCTTGGTTAAGAGGACAACCAACCCATATGACACACAACGATCTATGCTTGATAAACGTTGTTGTCCTTGGTAACAACGTATCATTTGGTCGCGAACAGGTTTAAGGACTAAACGACAAATCCTCCTTTGTCGAGTCTAAATAGTCCTAAGACTTCACCATAACGCAGGAGTTCATTAGAAGATGAAACAATTTATGATGAAAAAAGTCAAAATAATTTTGATTAATTTATAATTCATATACTAATACAAGAAAGAGCACAACCATCAACAGGCTGACGATTGGCTTTGGGATACTATTCCCAACAGATTAGACCATGAAGTCTAAGTCTAAGTCCGACAGAGTCAGATAAAGTGTTTCTATTATAGCAAGCAGGGTCATTAGAAGAAGAACTGTCCTCAATACATTACTTTTCTTGATCCGAACAGGCCTAAGAAGAAGAAGCAATCGACTGCTAAGCAAGATAATTATATGATAACTTCATACAACCTCTCAATTTGTGATACAATGACCTAGGTATTAGATACTAGTAGTTCTATTAACATTTGTAATTCATTGCAGGGACTTCAGATCAGTAGGAGATTTGAAGACGGCGAGAGATTCCTAAATGTTGAAGATGAAAGATCAGTTTTAGTTCTAGCTTTAAAAATCATCAAACTTATATTCAATTCACATATCATTGTTCTTAGTGATTGTCATTATTGTCCTAGTTTCTTATTGAATGTAATTTCTGTAGGCCTTCTAGCCAAAAAAAATTATAAATTTTTAATAATTTTTTTTTTGTGATATCATTTTAAATGATGTTACTATAATACATGGATAATTGAATAATAAAATTTATATTGTATCATGATCTAGTGTAACATACACGTTGAGAAAAACATCTTAGGATAGACGATGTCTTGAATGGCTACCTTTGACATTGTAGGCTAGGTCATGTTAAAAAGAACAAGATGAACACGTTAATCGAGAAAAAATTCTTAAGGATAATCATTGTGAATCATTACCAACCTGTGAATCTTGTCTGCTTAAAAAGATAACCAAACTACCTTTTACTGAAAAAGATGAATGAGCAAGTGATGTTCTAGGTCTCGTACATATTGATATATGTGGACCGATGAATACAAGTACGAAAGGAGGGCATCAATACTTCATTATGTTCACAGATGATCTATCGAGGTATGGATATGTTTACTTGATGAAGAACAAGTCATAATCATTTGAAATATTCAAATGATTCCGTAGTGAGGTAGAGAAACAAACTGAAAAGAGTATTAAAGCTCTTCGATCTAATCAAGGAGGTGAATGCCTTTTCGATAAATTTCTGATACATCTAGAAAAGAATGAGATTCTCTTATAATAGACTCCTTGTAGAACACCACAGCATAATAGCATCTCAAAAAAGAGGAATAGAATCTTGTTGGACATGGTTCGATCCATGATAGGATTTTTGAATCTATTAATCTCATTTTGGGGATATGCACTCGAATCAACTTATATGTATATAATAAGGTTTCAAGTAAGTCTGTGAATAAAATACCATATGAGATATGGACTAGATATAAATCAGTACTCTCACATCATAGGATTTGGAGGTGTCCGACTTATGTCAGACATTTAAAAACCAAACAAACTAAGATCTAGGTTTGACAAGTAATCTTCATAGGATATCCTAAAGAAATCAAAGAGTATTACTTCTATCTTGCTCATGAATAGAAAGTGTTCATAAGCAATAAAGCATAATTTTAGAAAAAAATTCTTAGTGAAAGAATTAGTACTTCTAAAATTGAGCTTGATGAAATTCGACAAGTAGAAGAATCGACACAATCTAGTGAACCCACAGAACCTGATTTGATTGAGTTAAATCCAAAACCTGTTAATAATGCACCATTAAAGAGATTCGATAGAGTATCACACCCACCGAACAGATACTACTATTTATTGGTTCGAGATAGAAATCCTATTGAACTCAATGAAAACAATAAGGATCTGATCTCCTACATGGATGTAATATAGAGGTCTGACTCCGATGAATAGTTAGAAGCCATAAAATCTGAAATAAAGTTTCTGAAGATCAATGATGTGGATATTAGTTGACTCATCTGAGGGGATAAAATCCATAGGGTGTAAGTAGATCTTCAAGAGGAAAAGAGGCGCAAACGGAAAGATGGAGACCTATAAAGTCCATCTGGTTGCCAAAGGGTATCATCAATGTTATAGTATTGATTATAACGAGATATTTTCTCCTATAGTAATACTAAAATCCATTCAGATCATACTTGTGATAGCTGCACATCTAGACTATAAAATCTGACAAATGGATGTAAAAATAGTTTTTCTTAATGGTGAGCTAGAAGAAGAGGTGTATATGATATAACATGAAGATTTCATATCTACAAATGAGTCTAAGGTATGTAAGTTTCAGAGATCCATTTATGGATTGAAGCAAGCAAGTAGGAGTTGGAACATACATTTTGATAAAGTGATCAGAACGTATGGCTTCATTAGGAATGAAGAAGAATCCTGCATATACAAATGGGTTAACAATTCTGTGATAGTATTTTTTGTTCTGTATGTGGATGACATTCTCTTAATCGAGAATGACGTTCCTGCATTATAAGAAATAAAAGTTTGGCTGACATCTTAGTTCTCCATGAAGGACTTGAGAGAAGCATCCTACATTCTTGGGATGAAGATCTATAAAGATAGATATAAAAGGATGCTTGGATTGTCTCAGTTCACGTTCATCGATACCATACTAAAATAATTCAACATGAAAAATTTGAAGAAGAGCTATCTTCTGATAGGCCATGGAATTACTCTCTCAAGGAGGAATTGTCCGGCAACTCCTCAACAGAGGGAGCATATGAGCAGGATTCCATATGCTTCGATAGTAGGCTCTATAATGTATGCTATGATATGTATAAGACCAGATGTGGCATACTCACTAAGAGTAGTGAGCAGATACCAATCTGATTTAGGAGAGAACCATTGAAAGGTTGTAAAAATTATCCTTAAGTATTGGAGAAATACCACGGACCAGTGGCATGTTTATGGTAAAACTGACTTAAAACTTATGGGATTTATAGATTTCAATTTTTAGTCAGACTATGATGACAGTAAAAGTATGTCGAGATATATCTATATTCTGAATGGTGGAGTTATCTACTAAAAAAATTTCAAGCAGTATACTGTGGCTGACTCTACTTGCAAAGTGAAATATATCGCAGCATCCGATGCTGCGAAAGAAGCTGTGTGGTTACAAAAGTTCATCGATGAGCTTGGAGTGGCACCTCCCTCGATGGTCTAATTTTGTTGTATTACGACTGCATTGGCATCATTGCTCAAGCAAAAGAATCAAAGTCACATCAGCGCACCAAACATATTCTACGCCGCTACCACCTGGTCTGGGAGATCGTGGATCAAGATGACGTCGAGCTTCAGAAGATCGACGGAAAGAAGAATCTGATCAACTCATTTACTAAAACTCTCAGTATCAAGGAGTTCAAAAATCATAAACTGAAGATGGGTATACGATACTATACTGATTGACTTTAGGCTAAGTGAGAGTTGTTGGAAATTATGACTTAAAATCAACGTCAGTCTATTGATGGTTGCACTAATCAATGTAAATGTATATAAATTGATAAATTAATAAAAATTATTATTTAATTCTTTTATCACAAAGTAGTGTACATCTTCTTAATGAACTCCAATTGTTGTAATGAAGTCCTTAGGACTATCCTAATCGATATAGGAGGATATATCATTTAGTCCTTAAATTTAGTTCACGATCAAATGATATGCTGTTACTAGGATAATAATGTTTATCGAGTGTAGATCGTTGTGTGTCATATGCATTGGTTATCCTAATAATCAAATGATGTAAAGATATTTGGTATGACATACAAATGAGATGTAGGAGTACATCTCATTGAACGTGACCAGCTGCTGAGCACTCTGATGTCAAGAGTAGCTCGCGAAAGATATGGGTATAAGTATCCTCCGATCTGAGATCACCATGATAATTTTCAAACAACTCACTATGCTTTGGTATTAGGCTATCTAAATTTTTAATTCAGTAATGAAAGATTTCTGGATACAGTCAAGTACTTGCAAAGTCGGTTGTGAGTCAAGATGGAATCGACTCCTCCGAATAAATAGGAGTTAATGCATCAGTATGTTTCAATTCAATAAAATTTTAGCTAGGATAATCTATGTGATAGATTTGAAAGATTGAATCACAATATGGCTGATAAATCTAGATTTGACAGTTAAAACTATAGGTCACCTTGAGCATTAGGATCAAAAAGGATGAATTATACGGTAATCATATGCCAATAGGTTCATAAATGATGCTTTGCAATCTTTCGATCTATCTGGACATCGGGTCCATTGCTAGATGGTTACATCGATTAGTTCAAAAAAATTATTTCTATGCTATCAGCTTAGGTTTGAACCTATAGGATCACACTCAAGAAGTTTCTGACTGATCATGTAGCTGATCAACGATTGAGGAATTATTCTAGAATTTAATCGTCAATTCGATTGATGATGAACCTTATGCAAAAGTTATAATAAATTAATTCATTAATTATTGATGAATTATAAGAAAATTGATTAACGATTAGATTGCTAATTAACTCAATTTGATTGAGCATTAAAATTTGGATTAAATCTGATTGAATTAGATTCAATTTGGTTTGATCCAAATAGGTTATAAGATGACCTAATCGCTAAGGGTGTTCAATTCCTGATTCAAACTCAATTAATTTTTAATTTGATTAAGATTTAATCGAGATCATTTATTACCTAATCAAATTAAGTGATCTAATTGGATCTAATCTAATTTGATTGGGTCAAGAACTTAATTAGATAAGAACACAAGTTTGAATTTAAATAGAATGAAAACACCCCTTGCGCCACCTTTACCTGCATCCATCCTTTTCTTCATGTGTGAAATGAGTTTTCATATGGAATTTTTTGTGCCTAGAAGGTATGTGATGCCTTCTTTTGATCTCCTTTGGATTAGAGTTTGGTTGGTTCAAGTTTGACTTCAAATTAGTTTGAAATCAGATTGAAACCAAGAGTCCAATTTTTGTAGGACTCTTCCAAGCTGGCCGACCACTTTCTCTTCTCACATGCAAACTAAATTTTTGCATGATGTTTTTTGTGCCAATCTGAGCTTTGTCACACCCCTTTTTGAGTCCTTTTAGTTATGATTAAATTTGGTTCAAAAAAGAGTTCAAATCTGATTTGAATTCATAATAAGATCAAAGCCTGTTTGAAGTTGAATCAAATTATTCAAACTCTTCATGGGACGCCACCTTAAAAAGAATTGATTTTTGTATGCCAAACCAAATCAGATTTGACATGAGAGAACCTTAGAGAAGGGACATGAAAAACCAAAGAAAGGGGTGGGCATTCGTGCATGGGAAAAAGAGGAAGAAGATCCTCTTTGAGACATGAGATCCAGGTGGGGGTTCTAGGGTTCTCTAGTTCCAATTTTGTGAGAGAGAAAAATAAAAGATATTTTGTTCTTCTTCTTTTACACCATCTCTTCCTTGAAAAGCTCCTTCTTCTAATCTGGAGGTATCTATTTGATCTAAAGAAAAGAGTCTCCATCAACCATCCAAAGCCTTCATCACGAACTAGCATTCCCGAGAAGGACGATCTGTTCGGTACTTCGAGTGGATCACCTGTAGAGGTCGAATATGTTGTGGACTGCTCGACATCAGGAAGGACCTCCTACCATGTGTATCAACAG